>NC_058501.1:1212121-1515151 GCF_020382885.2 Scatophagus argus
AATAATAGCTATGAGTAGAAAAGAAAAGAAAAGGCCATGGGCCACTAGGCTAATTTATAGCTATATATTTAAGTAAAATGCCATGGACTTAATTAATCCCATTAACCCTAACCCTAACCCTAATAAGGTAGGCCTTTATTGGTCCCGCATTGGGCAAATTCATATTGTCACAGCTGCACAAGGATAGCAAAGTATTGGGGCAGGTAGGTTGAGAAAAAAAGATATACAAAGAAGAAAAATATGGGGATATTTACATCAAAAACACAATGCATCCACACAATATTTACAGAATTTCACAATTTTTTAAATAGTTAGCAGTAGATCTAGGAGACGGAGGGTTATTGCACAGCGATTTACTGAGATTCAGTTTGTTGGTGACTAGCAATAACAGTTGCATTGTCTCTGAACCTTCACAGTTATTATAAAACCTAACCCGCATTAGCTGAGTCAACTGAGTAAACTTTACTTCACCTAGCCGGTTACCTCATGTGCCACATCCACCCATAAAGTTCCACTGTGTATTAATCCACCGCTGAAAAGAGTCCCCGACGAACACACTGTTTCCTCTGGGCCACTCACTTAATTACAATTTTGGCTTCCAACCATCATGACGATTGAGGTAATCAACATAAAACTGTAACTGCTCCACATTCTGTTTTACAACCAAGCGCATGTTTTGTCTCGCGTGATAAAATCCAGCGCACTCCTTTAGTTCAGCTTATGCACAGAACATAGAAAGAGAGCCTTTGGTCAACAAGAAACTTACAACCAACTCAGCCGTTAAACAGGAAGATATCACATAGTGCACGAATACACCCTACACACACACACTTGTACACAGTGAACCTGTATTTAAAAAGCAGGCAGGGCTGGTAGTCCCAAAACATTGGACAAATACACTATATGGACAAAAGTACTGGGACACCTGACCATTACACCAACAAGGATCATAATGATATCACATTTTAAAGACACAGACATTAATATGGAGTTAGTCTCCCCTCTTCTGCAGCCATAACAGCTTTCACTCTTCTGGGAAGGAGTGGGAGTGTTTCTGTGGGAATTTTTTGCCCACTCGTGCAGTAGAGCATTTGTGAGGTGAGACGCTGACGTCGGACGAAAAGGCTTTCCAGTTCATCCCAAAGGTGTATGATGGCTTTGAGGTCAAGTCTCTGCGCAGGACAAGTCAAGTTCTTCCAACACCAAACTCATCCAACCATGTCCTCAACGATTCTGATTTTAAAACTTTTGAAAATACGGTGACATGAAATGATATTTGTGAGTTGTTTTTAAAGATTTACATTTATTTTTTTCTTCTACATTTAAAGTCAGAAAGTATTTAGAGACACAGTTTAGGTTTTGACCTTTTTGGGGAATCTGTGGTTGTTAAAAAATATATTAATCTGTCATGACTAAGGTGGACTTCAATCAGTAATGGTCCAGAGTTCTGCACAAGGAGTAGTGAGGCCACGGTCTTATCACAGCACACATGACAGCTTTAGACAGGTGGTGTGATCTCTTACAGTGTGGGTGTGTGAAGGTCAACAGCACGCAGATGGCAGACATCCTGCCCCTCCACAAAAACTAAGAGCAACCAAACAACTTGTCCCATGACGCTGTTTGTTGTGACTATTCCATGACTCTGTCCCCATTGCCAACCAGCAGGTTCAACCTTGGCATCAACGCAATAATATCACTGTCAAACAAATGTTTGAACCAAGGCAAAGATTGGTGGGGAAATTAAAAAAAAAAACAAAAAAAGAAACACACATACAAAAAAAAATTATGATTGCTGGTGGAGCCCTTGATTTATTTTCACTTTTCTTTTATCTCATATTAACTGTTTTGAAATCTGCAGCACTTTTATGGTGACTCCAAAGTCCCGAGTGTGACCTTTAACCACTGGGAACTTGCTGAATCCTGTCTGTGTTGTAGAGAAAGCAATCCTAAGCTCACAGTGAAAAAACAATACCTCCCCCAAACACATGATGAAGCTCATCGCTCCGTCCTATGGTCATCTGCCCTACACAAAGAGGAAAAGAGGACGTAGGCCAGTCAAATCAGACATCTCTGTTTGAGAAAACTTACCCTCATTTGTGCTCTTCTCCACTCCCTTGTTGATGCTGGCTGTCTGTAAGAAATGCACATCGAACTTGTTAATATTTCTCATTTGTATGCGGCACAGCTATAAAAATGTCATCCATAACAAGTTATCTTGGTAGCCATATATGTTGTATTACATTAAAGCACATAAAGGGTATTATTTTCATTTTACAGACAGTTCATCGCATCAAAAGATGATCCACGACACTTCTTCCAATGACATGAGCTATGATTCAAGATCATCAAGAATTACTGTGTCACAAAGGGGTGTGAAACACTGAACGTGTGCTTATCGTTGGCATTACTCTTCATTCTGTTCATTACTGGCAGCTACAGGCAGATGAGTCAGCTCTGTCAAGCTGAAAACCAGCACATAAGGAGGAGTATTCACCTTCACAATTAAAGCACTTACAGTTCAAGGCAATCTATGTTAATTAAAGGATAATAAAATGAAAATTTACTTCAAGTCTTGTATGTCTGTTCATACTGGTTTAATTTTGTGCTGTCATGTGAAGATGAAAACATATTCACAGCAGTATTTTAAGTGACTGGTCACTACAGCACATATAAAATAAGGCGCAACCGATGTCTACAGCATGTGGAAATATTCTTCACATGCCATTTACAATTCCAAGAATTCCTTTATATATTAAAAGAAGTAAATGTTAAGACATTCAAATCAAATGATTCACTCATATTTATCTAATTACTTGAATACGGCTTAATATTATTTTGAAAGGCCACGCAAAATGTTGACGCGACAAGTATTCCCGAGAGATCTCCGTTCACCTTATGTGGCTGCTGTAAGCGGCGCAGATATTGCGTGAGAAAAGCACGCCGGCCTGTGTGGGAACGAGGTGGGCATCCTGCAGGGCAGCAGGACAGGAGAAACCGGGTCTCAGCTTCCGCACACTCAAGATCCCCGTGAGAACAAAACGGAGCGGGACTAAACCCTGCGGCTGAGCAGCTCAGAAAAAACCAAAACGACCACACATTTCAGAGCTTAGTTCTCATACAGGCGAAACGGGAAGAACTCCATTCAGAAATGTCGCAGTTTAATGCGCGCGCTGAAATATTTACCGCCTGTATCATTAAGAATTATTAACAACATATCGCGTGATCTTAACAGTTACTGTTCATTTCGGCGTACAGGAAACCCATAAAGCTTTTAGGACTTATTCCCATTGTCCATTACACACACTTACGCGGGCTGTGGCCAGCGAGGGGCACCTAATACAAGTTTTATTATTTATTTATTTTTTTCTACTCAACAATAAGTATAATCAGGTGAACAAAATGTATAGCAAAATAACTGCCTTACGTCATCAAAAAGAAACTCTTAAGTAATAATAGCGTGTCTGTGCACTTTTATGGCAAATTTTAAGCAAAATAATTTATAGAGTTGGTTTACACAGAAAAGAAGGGCATTTCATCAAACCCGAGCCTTTTAGATACACACAAATAAATAAACAGATACAATAAAACAAAATACCCGGGCAGCTGACGAAACTGCTAATAATATTACCTCTTGCCAACGTATTTTTCCCACCATGTTTATTCACTAAAGGTGTGAACACACCGTTTCCTTTGCGCAACACTTACTAAAAATAAATAAAGATAGAGAAAGCTGTTTGGCTTTAATGGCACGTGTGCAAAAGGACAGACGTTCTGTCCGTCTAAATATTAATAACAACACAAAGCATGTGAAGCCAAAGACTCACCTTTACGATGGACAGGTGAAGAACCGCTACCACAAGGATTTTTACAAAACTGACAACAAAGTTCATGGTTGTAATTCCGCACGATGAGTCTTGAAATCTCTGCGGTCGTTGATGGGTCAAAAAAATCTAACAATATCCAAAAAAAAAGAAACAAAACGCACAGTCAGAAAATGAAAAATAAATTAGATTTCAAATTTCCAAAAAAAAAAAAAAAAAAAACGTGGGAAATTTTCGCTATGGCAAAAGCAAATCCATATCTCCCACACGCATGTGGCACGTTCACAGTGACTCCTCCAGTGTCTCCCAGCAGCACTCCGCTGCAAATCTTACCATTTAGCAAGCCCCGCTCATCCACAGACAAAGACAGTGTGGTGGGTCCGGGACCTCGGGAACGGAACGATCCACCGAAAACCACAGTAATAACGCTCACAGTGGAAGATGGAGACGTGCGAATCGACTCGGCAACTTTACGCACTGGTGTCTCTCTGTACGCTCATTGATCCCAAAGCATGACGGTGTGTGTGTGTGGACGGATACAACAAGCACTGTTAAAACCGGTAAAACTGATCCTTAAGCTTTCTTCTTGCGTTTCCAATACAGTGTCCGCCCCTGCGCTTTGCTCGGCTTCGCTATTGGGAGAGCACTGACAGCAGCTTGTCAACCTTTTTCGTCTTCCGTCTCTCTTCTGGCGGCTAGTTTAGTTCCTGCCTTATTAAAGGTAGCATCAGGGGCCAGCGGGCTTGTTGCTAGAGGCGGGTCGGCTGGGAGGAACCAATGGCGGGGTGGGGGAGGGGGGAACCTGCTGTTCAACACGTAGCTATGAGACACTCTGATGATTCTTCGTTATCGTTCTGCCAGCATATACTCACAACTATTTCTTACTTGAGCTTTAGTTCATTGTGTTTAATTACTGATGTACCACCAGTACCAGTACCATCACTGCTATATATGAACTGTACTCATATATATAGATATATATGTATGTATATATATATATAAACACACCCACACGTGCACACACACATAATCACTTTCTTTTTGTTAGTAACACAAGTAATCTTTATCATGTTGTGTCGTATTTGTCATTATTTTTTGTGCTTTTTCAAATCAATTTTTTTCTATTTGTTTCTTCATGGTGACAGCTAGAGTTCAATCATTTGAATTATGTGACTTCAGTTCCCAGAGTTTTTCATTTGCGCCAATTCACAACAAAAGTTATCTCATGACACTCTCCAATTAGAGCAGGTCTACACCAAACTCTTTAATTAAATTGTAATATAAAGAACCCAACATCCCCCCTTGAGCAAGCACTTGGCGACAGTGGCGAGGAAAAACTGCCTTTTAGAAGGCAGAAACCTCAGAGCAGACCCTGGCTCAAGATGGACGGCCATCTGCCTTGACCGGTTGGGTTGAGAGAGAGAGGGAGAGAGAGAGAGAGAGAGAGAGAGAGAGAGAGAGAGAGAGAGTGGGGGGGGGGCACACAAGCAGAGATGCAGCAGAAGTATTGGAACTGTATATAATGATAAAGATAATGAAGTACACAGAATGTACTATAGTAGTAACAGTAATAATGGTAGTAGCTGCACAGAGTAGTAGAATTAAAATAGATTATGACTAAACAGTAGTAATCGCAGCAGGTTTCAAGCAGGACCAGAGCAGGAGGTCAAGCCACGATCCATGGGAACCTGCGAGACGAGAAAGCACAAGGACTCCAGGGAAGAAAAATATTTTGTCACATTTTGTCAGAGCAAGACTTCTGCAAACGTTCAGACAGTAACGTTTGTTGGTTAGGAATGTCTGTTTTATACTCTTGTAATCATTTAATCTCACTGCATTACACAGCACACTCATTGCTTTCTATGTAAACCCATTTCCCATTAACTGCATTTGCTTTCACAATCCTGACTGATATCCTGATGTTTTTACTGATGTCTAGCACTCTTTCCATGTCGCATCTAGTTCCACGGAACAGGAAATAAATCAGTGTAAATTCCCATGTGAAATGAATCACTGTCTATATTTACTTCATGGAAAAAGGTGCATCTTAACACTTAAAAGGATACAGTTTCCTTCAACTCCCTGGTATTCTTCAAACTATTTTTCTTTTAGTGTTTCTGTGTTAATTATTTGATGTGTTTCTTGTTGATAAATTAAGTCAGTGAGGTCATTTTTGAAAGCCAGTGTACATTTGCTAGTTAGCTAACCTCCTCGTGTTTGCTTTCCACTTTGCTGGCTAGGTATTGATCAGAATCAGACAAGAAGAATGCTTGTTACCAAAAATTCATCAAGTATGTTGCATGTGAAGACAAAAGCAGTCTTTTCCCAACGCTCGGTCTAGTGAGAGCGTACCATATATAGCCCAACATAGAGAAAGAGAAATACACTGACTCCCTAGATCACATGTCATCTCTCTTTTCCCTTTCCACCTCAGATAATATATGTCACCCTAAAGCCCAGACTGAGTGGTGATGATTTGATTAAAACAATGCTGTTACAGATTAAAATGATTATGGTTGTGGCTCAGGAGGTACAACTGAAGTCCACCTGTTGGAAAGCCAGTAGTTCAATCCGGGCCCCTGTGATCTACATGTTGAAGTGGCCCTGGGCAAGATACTGAACCACAAATTGCTCCTGGCTGGTTCATCTGTGTTTCCCCTGTTGTGTTTTAAGTGTTTGCGTGAATGGTTAGCGCTCTTGATGATCTCTTTTCTGACATTATACTGTACATAAAAAGCTGCCTTTTGGTCAGGTGACTACGAAGCATACAGCACTGCCAGAACAAGACGGAAAGCTGGTCTCAAGGAGGCAAAGGGCAGACGAAAGAAGAGACTGATGAGAAACCTTCAGTACCAATGAACAACACCAGAGAAATGTGGCAGTCAATTCAAAACTTCACAGACTATAAAAGCAGGAACATCCTCATCACATTCCATTTATGTTTCAACAGGACAGTGACCCGTCCTTCAGTTCTTAAAATAATGATGGACTGTCGTTTCTCTTTACTTAGCTGATTGGTTCTTGCCATAATATGAATTCTAACAGTCAAATAGACCTGCAGCTGTGTACCAGCCTGACTTCTGCACAACACAACTGATGGTCCCAACCCCATTAAGAATGCAAGATATTCCAAAAATTAACCCTGACAAGGCATACCTGTGAAGTGAAAACCATTTCAGGTGACTGTATCATAGAGCTCATTAAGAGATAGCCAAGGGTTTGCAGCGCTGTCAGCAAAGCAAATGGTCACTACTTTGAGTAATCTAAAATATAAAACATATTTAGAGTTATTTAACATGTTTTTCTTTGCTACATAATTCCATATATCCTGCTTCATATATCTGATGTCTTCAGTACGTATTTACAATGTAGAAAGTAGTAAAAATAAAGAAAAAACACTGAATGAGAAGGTGTGTCCAGACTTTTGACTGGTAGTGTATATACACTGCTGAGCCACAAAATTAAATCCATGGACAAGTGAAGCGAATAAAATTAATCATATTTTTACAATTCAATGGCTTCTGCAGGGAAACCTGCTGTTCTGGTCATGCATATTCTTTGGCACACAACACCCACCTAAACATTGCAGACCAAACAGCAGGCTGGATGGATGCACCCCCAAACCGTCAACAGCTGGTCTGATTGTGCTGCTAAGCACTCATGGAGTGCAGTTATCTTCTTTAAGCCAGTAGACATGCATCATATTGAGGCTTGGTGTATCCTGCAAAGCTCTTCATGCCTGACACTCTTGCCATTGTGATACTTACTGGGTCTCGTTCTAGGAGTCTGCTGTGGGCTGCTCTTAGATCCACTAGCCACTGAACATTGATGTTATGTGTTGCCTCCTTCTCCGATATGTTCTTCCAGTACTGTTCAGTCTCAGCCCTGGGTGGATCTGTTCTTGCGTTATTGCCTTGCCACCAAGAGAGAACATCCTGTTTATTCTCCTAGCTTCTGCTTCTCATGTGTATCTCTTCAGGTAGGCAGTCAGAGCTGTGAGTCTTTGTTTAGCAGTCTCCAGTGCCTCAGGTGTAGACTTCATTGGTAGCCCTTTCTTCATCATGCCTCACCGAACTTCTGAGAGCCGACTGACTTCTCTCCATTCTGCCCTGATCTTGGCCTCCAGCCTCTTCTTCCATGGGGGATAATGCTCCTTGCTTCTTGTTATGGTGTTAACCTTGTTGCCAAGCATCTCAAGGATTACTGTTTCTGTAGTGTACATTAGCTGATTGCTCTTGGTTATTGACTTAGTAGGGGTGGTCTGTAGTGCTGCATTCACATCTTCTGGAAGACTTTCAGAAGGTACTTTATCACTTAGCCATGGTAATCGAGCACGGGGGTACCAGGTATCCAGCTTTTTCATTACTCAGTTATCGTTTGTGGATGTTGGAACACTGTGCTAGTAGTTGCTTCTTTGTTAGCGTAGATATTGATTTTCAAAGCATCTATATATCCCAGAACCTCTGCATGTGTTCTTTCGCTCTGGGATTGCTTGTGTAGTAGCATTCCAACAGTTACGTGTTGTCTGCCCTGTCTGTGAATGCCTTGTGCCAGTAGTCCATTTCTCATCAGGTTGCTTCTGTTCCCTCGACACCTGACATGGACTATATATATATATATATATATATATATACTGTATATATATATATAGATAGATAGATAGATATCTCAAATTGAAGAGTTTCGTCTAGACCTGCTCTTATTGGGAAGTGCCATGATTTGTCACTATATCAATAAATTGAAGAAGACTCTTGTTCCCATTCAGATCAGCTATGCCTTTCCATCACTGGGATGGCTCACTAGTCCCATGAAACCACTCCACATCTTTTTCATGGTCCCTGCCCTCTTTAGCCTCCTTCTCTCTCTACAACATTATCTTTTCTCCACTCTGTCTTGCATGAGATGAGGTTCACAGCACGAGCAGAGTGATGTCTAAACCTTTTTGATAAAGTTCGTATAAAAGAAATTGAAAGATTTGTTTTCAAACACATTAAACATGTCAAGACATAACTGGTGAAAACATTAAAAGAATGTGAACCCTGTAATAACAGAATTATGGAATTAGACTGGAACGGTTTTTCCACAATTTTCAATTCAGGAGTTTTTGGGTGGCTTTGAAATCATGGCTCGATGATGCTCTGGAGCCATAATTAGCATAACCTTTAGCATCGGCAGTTCTCCCCGCAGTTCTCAATTACAGTCACTGTTGCCAGCTGTGATAAAATCCAGCCCCCCCCACAACCCTGCACAGATAGTGATATAGACAATGGATGGATGGATGTAATAAACATTTCAGTACACTGTAGGGTAATATTTAATAGGGTTCAATAAAAAAAATGACCAAATCCATAGTTTGAGTTCACATTACAATGCGCATTGTTTAAGTGCTTATGTAAACAGAGTCCGTGAAATACATGAAGAGAGTAGAGCGAGACAGAGCAGCTAATCACTTCTTATCCCCCACAACGAGAGGTCCCGAAAAGATTGCCTCTGTGCTTTGGTGCCCAGTTTTAGCAGGTTGTTATTGTTCAGGAGGCACAAACTTCTGTTTACATGCACCAGTATACTGGACTCATCGAACAATTAAGCTCAACTGTCTTCCATTTTCACAAAACAGTCCCTTCCAACCACAAGAGACTCAGAGTGCTAGTGTGACACTATGCAGAAAGTCACCAGAGAAGCTGGTTGCCAGACAGACTGCTGTGTGGAGAAAAAGAGTGTGGCCTAAAGAATGTATTGTCTAAATAAACACTAAGAAAGAAGACATGTACACTGAGAATGTATGAATGCAGATACAGTACATAGACAAAAGTATTGGGATACACCTCTTTATTACTGAAATCAGGTGCGGTGTGTGCTATAGCTGCAAAGTTGTCTATGCATTTAGAATGCAACTTCATTAGTCAGTGTCCTGATACTTTTGTCTATAAAGCGTATGTTGAGGTGTGTCTGTGATGCTAATAGATTATAGATATGCACTCGCTGTTGGCTATGGATAGAAAACACCTGCTAAATACAGGTTAAATGTTGGCTGTGGCAGGTAAACATTTCATGATTTCATGCCATCATGACAAAATGATAAACCAGCAGTGAACACAAAAGTTCTAATTGCAGCTCTTTTGGTAATTATTTGTCAACTGTTAAAGCCATTTGAATTACTATTTTTTTTTTTTTTTTTTGCTGAGTTCAGTGCGATTATGGCTGTTAAGGCTGTGTTATGGCTGTGTCCAGTTTCAGCTGTCCAGGTGGGGTGAGAACAGCTCCGACCCGTGATCCATCATGCCTCTAAGCCTACAGTCCGTTTTTCAACATGTACAGTAAGTCACCAGCTTTGCCATTGTACCATTGTGGCCCTTACTCAGAATGTTATTTGGGCTAGATATTATTTCAGTTCCAAAGTAAAGAATGCAGTTCATTGTCACAAAAACACTCCACGGATGCATACATTTCAGTTGAGAAGAAGCACGGATGTGTGTAACCACAGCCTAATCTCTCTATTCCTTGTTCCTCTGGCTTACCTCCTGCCTCAGCCTATCCCTGCATGAGACTTACCAGCCCCCATTTTGAAAAAGCAAGTTGCAGCACACAAATTTTACCCAAAAGCTGACACTTGAAATTTATTAGAAATATATTGTGCACAATAATCTCCACTGACAAATATTTATATCTGTGCTTTTTAGTTTGAGGTTCTCTCTCCATTTTGGCATTTTCTTTCAGAATGGGACCGCAAAAGGTGACCGTTTGAGTGTCCTTCAAATAATTTTGACTGAATGGATGGACCGCGGCATAGACAGAATGTTTTTAATCAAAGTGAATTTCCACAACCACACAGCTACACTTTCATGATGACTAATCATCCAGTGATTCCTCGTTGTTACCACTGTTAGCTGCTGCCATCGACTGTCTTAGTGATGTAAACTGTTGGATGGATCAAAACTTTCATCAAGGAGGAAAGGCTGCGGAGCATTAAGAGCAGGACCACCAGACTGAGGAACAGCTTGTGAGACTGTTGAACTCTGGAGGCCCCCCCCACACACACACCAACAAACACACCAACAACCACCCATGGAACATTTTGCACAATGCAGCCATTTGCACAGAACTCTCGAACTACTCATGTTCCATTGCACTACTGTTATTTGCACTACCCTGTCAGTCATTTGCACTACTGTTTATACTGTTTACACTGATGTTTATATCTTCTACTGTTTTTTTTTATATTATATGGCGTTGTTTATATTTATATTTATTTTGTTAGGCAATTGGGCTTATACCGGGACCGGGGAAACTAATTTCGTTCCACTCATGTTCTACGTGTGTGACATGACAATAAAACTCCTTGAATCCTTGAATCAACTCAACAATTTAAAAACAGAAATCATACTGTCTGTTTAGCCCCTTACATCCCCAGACACCAATCAGCCTTGGTCCTCTGTCCACCAGTTAAAAACTCACTGCCAGAAACCTAGGTGTTATATTTGACTCAAACCTCAGCTTTGACCCCCAAGTCAAAAAAATTTTCCAATCCTACTCCAACTGTGTATGATCTGAGGTGGACTGAGGACCTGAGGAGGACTAAGGATCCAGTGACCCCTATCAACATCAAAGTTGCCACTGTGGAGGTGGTGGAGTACAAATACCTGGGGGTGTACTTAGACCACAAACTGGACTGGTGCAAGAACGTGGACATGGTCTACAGAAAGGGCCAGAGCCGCCTCTATTTTCTGAGGCGGCTGAGGTCCTTCAACATCTGCAGGACGATGCTGAGGATGTTCTATGAGTCGGTGGTGTCCAGTTCCATCACATATGGTGTTGCCTGCTGGGGCAGCTGCCTGAGGGTGAGGGACACTAACAGACTCAATATGTTACACATGTAAATACCTGTATTTTTAGATTTATACTTATCTTGTTTTTAATCCTGTTCTATATCTTTCACTTTCTTTCTTGGTCGGGAGTGCAATGTCTGGACAAAAAAGAATTTCCCCTTGGGGATAAATAAAGGAATTCTGATTCTGATCTCCAGGCTAAAACCACTCCTCCTACAGTCTGATCTCAAAAACGTGGTCCATACCTTCATTTTTCTCCAGGTTAGACCACTGCAACTCTATTCTGTCTGGCATGTGTAGCCAACTAGCAATGCCTTACATGGTAAATATAGCAATATAGCTGATAGTTCAGTCCACCACTTGGGTCAAATTAAAATATCTCAACAACTGTTGAATTGATGGACATTCCTGTGCCTATTGCATGAATCTTAATGACTTTGGTGATCCCTTACTGTTTATCTAGCAACACCAGCAGGCCAATGTTTTCACCAAACCTGTAAAAAAACCTCAACACCCACAAGACAAACTGGCATAAAATCCCAAACATTCATCTTTACACAGCTAGAGTTGCTAGAGAATATCCCACCTTGTAGTTTAAGTACTTGAATGTGAATCCTCCCAACTGTAGTCTTTCCTACAAGATTTAGTACTCTTTAATTAAGTGGTTTTAATTTAACCATACCTTAACCTGACTGTAGTTGATATCCATCAACTTAATCCTGGGTTTGCAAAATCATACAGTTAAAACTATCTGTCTATCTGGCAACAGGTTTGAAAAGAGGACACATAGGTATTAAGTGGAAAGCTTAACTTATTTAATCAACATTTTTAAACCTAAGGAGATTTTTTTTATAAATGGACAGAACTGCATTTTTAATAACCAAAGGAATAGACAGCTCATACCCCACAGTTTAAAGCTCAATATTGTGCCTCATAAATAAGCTTTCCTTGTGTGAGGCAGATAAATGTTCAACATGTATGTACGTTGTGCATACAGATCACTCTGTATTCATTTACAAGAGAGCAGTGGTTCAGTAAGAGATGATTCTACTGAATTATGTCATCTGCTGTAAATCTACAGTATCTAAGACCACATGGCCCAAATACCCCTTATCCCTTGCAAGGTCATGAGGGCTGGAGCCAATCCCAGCTGACAGTGGGTGAGAGATGGATTAAATCTAAACAGGTAGCCAGTTTATCAGAAGGCTGATATAGAGATGAAGAAAAAAAAAATCATACATACAGTCACATCTACAGCAAGGTTATACAGAGTCACCAATTAACCTAGCTTGCATTCTTTGGACTGTGGGAGGTAACTGGAGCATTTGGAGGGAACCTACACAGATACTACAAAACTACACACAGCAGTTGAGATTATAAACATCTACCCTTACCAGGAAATAAGATGTTTCCAGATTATAGAATAAAAGAACTATTTCTACTCAAAACACATTTATTTTCAGTATAGCATAAAGGACACATAACATTTTTGTTTTGTTTTTGATTTGCTTGAAGTATTAGTCTGGTTTGTAAATACCTTCATGTTATGGCAGAAGTGTGTGGTATGACAACAGTGAGAGGTGCTCCAACTTATACATGTGAGCTAGGCGTAGCTATGAGTGAAACAGAAACTCAATTCCACGGGAAGATTAAAAAATATTCCTCCTGATACGAAACTGTTTATCCAGAGGCACAGCTGATTTTATCAGAGCACAGTTTGTTAGAGGATTTTTCATTCCTGTTGTTGAGGAAGTCTTCTATAACCCTTTAAATCTATTTCGCAACTAAATAGCTATGCTTTAAATGCACTTTAATGTATGTTTCCCCTCTGGAATAACCTTATAATACTAGCCAGATTTGAATGTTTTCATTTAATTAAAAATCAACTTTGTGTTGTGGCCTCTGCCCTCCTTGTGTGTCCCTCAAGCTTCTTGTGGTGTTTGCAATGTGCATGCTGATCAAAATGTGTGTGGTCTTCGGGACTGGGTTCACCCATGGAAACTCCACCCTCTACCAAAACTGGTTGAGGACCCTGGTTGAAGTGGCACCCAGTCCAGCCCTCCAATCCGGTGAAGACAATTGGGAAGAGAATGCTGACTATATGCTGACAAAAATCAACAATAGGTTGTCTGATCACTGGTAGAGGAGCAACGAATTGACCCAGAAGTTAAAAATGAATACTTTTCAGTTGTAGTCTGTATTTTCAGCTTTTTAAAGCGCATGATCTTTTTTTCTTTTTTCCCTGTGGTTGATTTCTGACAAAATTTTAATCTTGCTGGTTGAATATTTACAACAAGCATGCACCCTCAGAATCATAGTGTGCTGCTCTACTTGTGTCCAAAGGCTTGGACCTCCAAACTCAATTTACTTATACAAATATTTCTACCTGTGGAATGTCTGTGATTTTTCCAACCAGAGCTTAATCCTTTAGTCCAGGGGCTGGCAACCCGCGGTTCCGGATCCGCATGTGGCTCTTTCATCTCTCTTCTGTGCCTCCCGTGTCTAAGAGAGCATATTTTGGGGAAAAAATTATGTAAATAATGGAAACTTAGTTTAAATTTATTTCACTCTGTTTATTCAGGGTTTTGTTCATTGTTATAGTTATTTCTTTGGAGATTCAGGTGCTCTTGTGACATTAATGGGCAGTCGTGGATCAGCGGTTAGGGTGTCGGACCCGTAACCGGTGGATCGCTGGTTTGATTCCCCGTCCCGGTGTCCATGGCTGAGGTACCCTTGAGCAAGGTACCTAACCCCCACTGCTCCCCGGGTGCTGCACGCGGTCGCCCACTGCCCCGGGTTTGCTGTGTGTGTGTGCACGTCACTTGGGTGGGTTAAATGCAGAGAACAAATTTCGTTGGAGTGAGTTCCCTCCAATGACAAGATATGTCACTTTCCTTTCCTAATGTACTTGTTTTAATTTCAATTTCAATTTATTTCTTTATATAGCACCTTATACAATCAAAATTGTCTGTAGATGCTTTACAGAGACCCAGAGCCTGAACCCCCGAGCAAGCAGACAGTGGCAAGGAAAAACTCCTTTTTAACAGGAAGAAACCTTGAGCAGGACCCGACTCACAAGGGAGAACTATCCTGCTGATAGTCGGCTGGGTGAAGGGGGGGAAGAAGAGGTAGACAGGACAGAGAGGATGAAAGAGAGAGAGAGAAACATACATGTAATAAACATAATAAATTACAAGGACAGACATGACAGGTTGTTATAATTGGAATATAATTGGAATTTAATATTTTGTTGATCAAAATATCCATCATGTCCTATTTGCGACACCTGTTGCCGCCAAGTAAGTGACTTATTTTGGCCCCCAGTAAGCTAGCAATGGATAAATCTTAGAAGAGAAAAGTTTCAGACGAAAATATTTCGTTTAATGCCTCATGGACACATTCGTTTGCTTTTACTGCTGACAAAACTGGTTTACCAGTATGCTTAATATGTGGTGAGAAATTAGCAAACAACAAAAAATCACAGCTACAGCTGTGTGACATTTACAATTTCAGTGCAGGCTGCCTTCTTTTAAGTTTGAAGAAAATCCTCAAATGAGGGAAAGACTCACACAGGCCTCCATGGTATATTTAATTTGAAAATAAATGTATAAGTGCCAGTGTCTTTTTCTCAAAGTCCGAATGAATTAGGTGTTTTGCTTTGTTAAAAATAGAAATTAAAAATTAGTCGTTTTCTGGTTAAAGTTTATTGATCTCATAAAAGTAACAGATTATAGTTTTCATATATAAAGCATAAGTTTAAGGAAACTATACATGTGGTTTTACCTTCAGTTTAGTGAAATAGGTTCTGTGGATCCAAGTGAGTTTTAATTTGGTGGGAAATGGACCAAATGGTTCTTTTAATGCTAAAAGTTGCTGACCCCTGCCTTACACCTCTAAGGAAATCGAACATACACTATGTCCTTACACACACACACACACACACACACACACACACAAACTCTACTTAATTTACCTGCAGTGTCTTATGTCTGGAAAAGTAATGAAGCTTAACAACCATTGTATGACTCATTGCATGCCACACTCTGGAATGTCATTTTAAGTTAATGAGTGAACATATAGTATGAGTCATTAGGAGGCCACAGAATATATAATATATGTGTTGCTAACGTGGGTGCCACTCCTTGACCTGTACGAGGGAACATGCCATTCTTCCCTCGCTCTAAGTGTCAGGTCTATATCAGGATCTTCCTCCAGGACTTTAATCTCCAACAGTCTGCTTTTTACTTTGTTGCGTCTCTTAAGTGTCTGATACTGTGCCAACTTGTACAAGAGGCATCAGTCTAGGCTTCTGCAGCCTCAGACTGTCTTTGATACATGTCTCATACACTGTACAAACTGTTCATAAACTTGTGATAAGTTACTGTACAAGTTGTGTAGTGTACATGTTTTAGGTTGATATCTCTGACAGAGTCTAGACCAGTTGCCTGAGCCGGATCATCCAAACCCTATAAACACCAAGGTCAGTTCTGTATGCTGCCACAGTGTACAGTATGTTGGCAGCCTCGCGAGATCCATGCCCTTCCTTCAACCTTCTTGTTTGTGAGGACCAGGCTGAGGCCTGTCGGACCTCTCACATGCTTTCAGAAAAAATATTTAGTCTGGATCAAACTTGCAAGGGAGTCAAAATGATAACATGTGCACAAGCAGAGGAAAATGATGGGAGGATGGGATGGGGGGACAGTGAGAGAAAACAGGAAAGAGTGTGTCAGTGGGACGGGTGTTGGATGTGAGAAAGTCACTCTGCTGAGGTGTAACCTAATCTGGGAGGATGAGGAGGACACCAACACCTTATTAGTTGACAGATCTTTAGGATTTAAGAACAACAGCTTTAGTGAACAAGTGAGTGCGTCTGCCACTATCAGATCATCCCTGCACTTTCTGCTGATGCCACAAAAGCCTGGTGGGGTTCCAGGAATCACACAGCTTAATACTACTCTCAGTTGTAATCTTAAAGTTTTCTGACTGAACAAAAGGGTATTACAAAATGTTTTAAAGTTGCTACAATCAATAATTATTACCATAACAATGACAATGTGTAAATACTTTGACAAAGTGAAATGACTAAGATAAGATCGACCTTTATTAGTCCCTGTCATTGACTTGTTGGCATCTCTAGCCATGTGTTCAGGAGAACAACAGAGAGGCCTACACGTCCCTCCAAAAGCCTGAGCCAGAGTGACTGACCGTTAGTAAAACGGCACCTGACTCCCCGTGATTTACACCTAGATGTAAATCTGAATTTGAACGTAGACCCGGCACGGACATTGACTGTGATCAAGCCATCTCCACAGGGGTTCAAAGTGACATCACTCAGGTAATAAAAAGGCATTGCAACCCTCATGCGTTGCTTTTTTTCCCTGTGCGCTGTTGTGACAGTGGGAGCTCCTCCAGGCTTTCCTTGGCGTCCCAGTCGCCAAAAGGGAGCAACCCTCAGATGTGGATCACGTTATCCAGAAGCGCACACCAACTTTGATAAAGAAGTAACAAAGTTAGTTGTTTTTTTTTTTTCCCACCGGTGAGCCTCCCCGCTGCCTCTGATGGACACATCAGCCCGTATCACCAGAAGAGCGAGATAACAGTGTGGGACTCAAAAACTGAGGTGGTGAACTTTATTGGGCTCTTTGTTCTTCTTCTGTTTCTATCTCTTCCCCTTCACACCTTTACACTTGGCATTGAAGTTTCCACAGGGCATCAACATCATACATTACAAAGGACAAACATTACAGGTTGTTATAATTGGAATACTGAAAAACTATGTATTGTATTTATTTGTTTATTAGCTAGGCGGCACGGTGGTGCAGTGGTTAGCACTGTCGCCTCATAGCAAGAGGGTTCCAGGTTCGAATCTGCGTGGGTTTTCTCTGGGTTCTCCGGCTTCCTCCCACAATACCAAAAACATGCCCATTAGATTAATTGGCTACTCTACATTGCCCCTAGGTGTGAGTGTGAGAGTGTGTGGTTGTGTGTCTTTGTGTGTTGGCCCTGCGATTGACTGGCGACCAGTCCAGGGTGAACCCAGCCTCTCGCCCGTAGTCAGCTGGGATAGGCTCCAGCTCCCCTGCGACCCTGACGGATAAGCGGTGTAGAAAATGGATGGATGGATGGATGTTTATTAGCTGATATGTTGTTCAAGTTAATTATAATAGCACTACATAGAAGAACGACATGGGCAGATGTTGACAGTGCACATTGAGTTTGTCAGAGGGCTGGATGCAGGTCAGCATGCAAGTCTACTATGGGATCTCCTAAGATGCACTGAGCTTCTAATTCTCCTTATACACATATTCATGTCCCATCAATGCATGTCACTATTTTCACTTCTTCCAGAGTCTTTGTGCTTTCTCGTCTCGCAGGTTCCCATGGATGGTATCTGGACCTCCTGCTGTGGTCCCTCTTGACACTGACGACTGTCATTACCACCTGTTATATTTCTGCATTATTAGTATTACTTTTATTACTATAACTACTACCACTATCACAATTATTATTGCTAATACTGTCATTGTTGTTATCGTTGTTGTTATGCATCCCTGTGTCCCCCCCCACCCTTACTCTCTCTCTCTCCCACAACCCAACCTGTCAAGGCAGATGACCGTCCACATTGATCTGGGTTCTGCTCCGAGGTTTATGCCTTCTAAAAGGAAGTTTGTTCTTGCCACTGTTGCCAAGTGCTTGCTCATGGGGGGGTTTGTTGGGTTTTTCTTGGGTCTCTCAGATCAGTATAAGATGAAAAACCTGCTCTAATTGAAAAGTGTCATGCAACAACTGTTGTTGTGATTTGGTGCTATATAAATAAATTGAATTGAATAAATAACAATAATAATATGTTTCCTTTAGCCAGAGAATAATGACTGCTTTGCACATGCAAAAATGCACTGATCATCTTAATGGACATGAGATGTGCTTTGTGATATTTAATATTTAATCTCACAAATGTAACAAAAAGAAAACCAAATTTGGTGCCAATGAATTAATTATACTAAGTTCAAAGTGGATTTTACCAAAATGATAAATATTTTTACAATGTGATAACATTTTTATATTTATATTTATATTTTATATTTTTTATAGTGGTGTAAGTCTGTATGTCACATTTATTATTGGTTAATGATACCACTTATAAATGATGACATTGGAAAAATACTGGGCAGATTTTACCCCTTAATTTTTTCACAGTTATTATAATAAGTAGAGCTGACAGAAAATTTATGTCAAGGCTTATCATTTCAGCAGTGGGATTCAGAGGTCTGGTTAGGTCACTTCTTTTTAACTCCATACGCTTGGATTTTTTGATTTTCAAACTTGTAGTCTTTAGACCCAACTGATCTTTTTCCCAGGATGGGACAGAGTCTAATGAGCTACAGCTAAAAATACAAATATTGAGTTAAATTGGCCTGAAGTTGTAGACATTGTGTAGTGCATTTATATATATGAAGGTGTAATGTGATTACATGAATACATATAACTTTGGATTCATTTATTGATGATAGATCACATTTGTCACAGACATCAGTTAAGCTGCCATAGAGACATAAAATCAGACCAGTCCAGTGCCATCTACACTAAAAACACTACACTGCACTACACTACCCAAAAAAATCCCCTCAATTTTGAACTTAACATATTCCCATGTTTTATTTTCCCATGCCTCAGCAAACTGGTCTCTGTGAATGTTCAGCATCCTGCTTGGTAATCTGCTCTGCGCCAATCAGCCCAGTGGGATTCAGCAGGGTGGTCCACCGTCCCATTGAGGCCCAGACAGACAGGGATGTTGGCTTTCTCGTCTCTGGCTCCATGGATCTGCCCAAGGGAATACAGGGACTGTCTATGGGCACCACACACAGACACACACACACACACACACACGGAGAGAGAGAGAGAGAGAGAGAGAGAGAGAGCGAGAGAGAGAGAGAGAGAGAGAGAGAGTCTTGTTTCCATCCTTTTTGGGGACATACATAAGCACCACCTAACCATAACAACAAACATTACTTGCCTAATACTAACCCTTATGTCAACCTAACCTTAAAGCAAGTCTTCACCCTAATATTTTATGATTTATGTTGTGGGGAATTGCATTACGTAGGTTTGACTGTGTAAACAGATTTTTGTCCCAACAACTACAGGAATATGCATACACACACACACACACACACACACACACTCTATATTGTACTAACAGTACAGCGATCAAAGTGAGGAAAGAAATTGCCAAAAAGGGACTTCCATACTGCTGTGGAGCTGTCTTTATCCATTCTTTCACCAAATGAGTGTTTGTTTAATACAAAGACTTTGTTTGTGTCTTGTTAAAGTTAAAGATTAAAGTGACATATTTTGTCATTGGAGGGAACTCACTCCAACGAAATTTGTTCTCTGCATTTAACCCACCCAAGTGACGTGCACACACACAGCAAACCCGGGGCAGTGGGCGACCGCGTGCAGCGCCCGGGGAGCAGTGGGGGTTAGGTACCTTGCTCAAGGGTACCTCAGCCATGGACACCGGGACAGGGAATCGAACCAGCGATCCACCGGTTACGGGTCCGACACCCTAACCGCTGATCCACGACTGCCCCTAAAAAAAAGTATTATGTATGTTAAAAGTATTAACAACAAAATTTACTTTAACTGGGCTTTAATTGCATAAAATCTGACTTAATACTACACTATTTGAGTGAAGCTAGCAGAATACAATATGAACACTAGAATGCTGCTTCAGAGAGGATTTTAACTTTATTGATTTGTTTTGCGCAGAACTCTCAATATAGTTTTGTTTGAAACTCTATGGCTCCAGTTGCTAAGTTCACCATTCTCAACACCAGACTTACACTCTTAAATGTATTTGAGTAAGTCTGTAAATCACAGGTGGGCTGTAGTGGTCAAGAAAGCTCAACACACTACAGTATTACAAAATACATGTAAAAAGACAAAACACAACTGTATTTTTTCTTCTGTAGGTTCCTTTGCTATGATGTTGCACACTCTGACAGCCCTCATATATGCCTTCTCTATGCGCCAATAAATGTACAATTTCATGTGACACCAATTGTAATCATCAGTCAGCTTGGTATATGGACTAATGAACTGCAAAGAATTCTGTTGCAGTAGTTTAGAAGTAGTCTTTGTTAGGATAATTCATCCAGCTGACAGACAGATGAAAAATCACACCCTCTAGACTGGCTGCAAGAAAAAAATATTAATTTATTTCTAAACTTGATCTATATTTTCTGTCTAATTTATGATTAGTTGGTAACACTTATATATTAAAGTACACATATTCACCATTAACTAGTTGTTGTAATATGAATATTAGTAACATATTGGCTCATTGTAAAGCATTTATTCATACATTATTCTGCAAGACCATAATTCTACAACTACTTATAGACCATTGAGTAAGAGCTGTCCCTCAGTAACCTAGTGATAGTGCATATTGATCACTAATTATGATCTTAATATACTTTGCTCAGTAAGGGCTTTATGGCATTGTGGTATGCAAGAATAGTCAACACTTAATGACTGTGCTCTATTCTAATGTAACATAACACAAAACTACAAGTGTTGCCAGTGTCCAAATAACTCTAAATTAAGTCTAACTAGAAATATGGTCCTTATTGTAAAGCAAGGTCTTACTCATACCTAATTCACAAAGTTCTTTCACTGACATTGCCGACTATCAGCAGGATAGTTCTCCCTTGTGAGTTGGGTCCTGCTCAAGGTTTCTTCCTGTTAAAAGGGAGTTTTTCCTTGCCACTGTCTGCTTGCTCAGGGGTTCAGGCTCTGGGTCTCTGTAAAGCATCTAGAGACAATTTTGATTGTATAAGGTGATATATAAATAAATTGAATTGAAACTGAATTGAATTGACACTGTAGATACAAACCCAGCCATCACTCCTCCCCTGAACGTAACGGTTCTCACTATCTCAGAGAACATATCTGACATGGACAGTCTCCTGTTGTCTGAAACATGTATGACAGCAGGGATACACTTGCTGTATGAGCAGTGTAGCTCCAGCAGCACCCTATCCTGAATTTTGGGGTCTCATCTGTTTATTCAGCGTCACATCAATGGTTGCAAAAATCTTCACTTAAACTGACTAAGGTACACACACGCAAACACACACAAGGGCAGGAAGAGGAGAAGAAGAGGGTAGGAGAACGTACAGAGAGGAGAAAAAATACATACAAAGGAAAAAGAAACCCAGAATACAATCTTCACAAATATAGTCTGAAGTCTGTTTCAAGATACTAGTTGAGAATTTTTTTCTCACAAGTATAATTAATTGTGTACATGTTGGAGTTTGAATGTCACTCTATACAACTTAAGAGGGAATATATTATGTATATATATTATGTACCAGCTAACATTGGACTCCTGTTGTTCCATATCGAACAAGAGTGGACTTTTTTTGTAATGTACATCAATAAAAAAAAAACAACAACCCAGAATTCCTGCAGTACAAAGTGCAGATTTAGTACGCCAGTATATTGAAAAACTGATCGACATCCGGTGCTTATGAAACAACAGTCAAGAGCCAGGAGAATATTTTAAGGATAAACAATTTTAAAGGCCTGTTCTGAGTAGATGTTCACTCTTTGATGCGGCGTTTAAATAAACGTGTGGGAATGTGTCATTAAAATACCTCCAGAGGCAGTGCTGACACTTTTAGAAAATCTCTTGGCAGAAGTTTAAAATTTCACTAGAGGGTTTTAGACATGCTTTTAGTATAATTTAAAACATGTCCAAGAGGAGACCTAAGAAATGTCCTCTCTTAGCTTCAAGGGCCAATGATGGGGATGTCTCACACACATAAACACACACACACACACAAATGCCGAATAACTTGCTGTAAGCGGGAACTGCTCCCTCATCCTTGAGCTTGAACAAGTTATAGAAAAGAAGAATGCAAGTGGTAGTTGCACATGAAAAAAAAGTAAAAACTAAGATTGCTATTGCTATTGTTGCCGTCAGAGAAAAACTCTTTTTTGCTAACTTTGCTAGAGCAACCTTGCTTTCCTCTATGGATATTGTACTGGAATTTTAAGCAGTGTTTAACACCGTAACCCCAGGTCCTTCTCTCCTCCTCTCTGTTCCTTGCTCTTGTCAGCTCACACTGAGACTCCCACAACTTGATCCAGGTTGGTGTGCCTGTATTCAGAATGCAGCAGCCATACTGGGCTTCAGTCTACTCAGGTTCTCCACAGTACACTGCTCCTTTGCGCCCTGAGCTTAGGATGGAAACCACATGCCACATTCCATCCACTATGTTCTGCTACAGCCAGCCACCTTGCTGCTTCCTGTTGGGCCCAGATCCTGCTCAACAAAATCACAACTGCTTGCTGTTGTGGCTCCACACTCACCTGCTCAAACTGCACCTTGACAGGTATTTATTTATTTTTTTTTTATCTCTTACTGTTTCTAAATGTAGCATTTGAAGCTGTTCAGCATATTTGATGAAGCCTGGTTGGGGCTGTATCCTCACTTTTATTGGAGGTATTATTTATCTGTTTGGTCCATTGGCAATGTAATGCAATGGCCTACTATCCTTGTGGTCATCACGTACCTTAACACTCTTTCATGTTCTGGCCCACACATGATGCTGGTGGATTATGATACCAGTATTTACACATAGCTGTAATTGTTGGTGCCCATAGTGTCAAAATCAAGGTCAGTATCAGTAGTGACTGGGGTCAAGCTGTCCTGAACCAGCTGGAAACTGCAAACTATGTCTTGTCTTTCATGGCTTCTCTTCCCTTCTCTCTTGTTCTGTTAAGTGGTGAAGTGATGAATTACATTCATTTCCATACATACAACTCTTCATTTGTACAGCTGGAATTGGGAGCCACATGCCCACAATTTGCTTGAGCAATTCAATGAAATTGCTTGGACCAAAGGGACAGCAGAAAGTACTTTAACCGTCAACACGAATGCACTCACGCATGTTTTGCATGCATCTGTGAGGTTTGTCTGTTTGTCAGAACCCAAGGTTTCCCAGCATTGTAAACAGATGATTAATGTCATTCTCTTCACATGTCAGTGTTGTTAAGGTTGTGGTTCATTGTTATATGATTAGATCAGGTCGCACAAAACTGGTGCTGCTAATCAGAGCCTTATTCAACATACTTCTCGGTCCTCCTGATCTATATTTCACTTACATATGCCTGCACACAACACTTAAAAAAATCTTTAACCTTAGGCTGGAGACTTTCCTGAACTTGTACCTATGTTTTCATTTATTTCATGAAGGAAGACAATGCTGAGCTTGTTTTCACCTCTGCATCTTTAACATAGCAGCAACCAAATAATTTAATCGCTGACATGCAGAAGGAGGTCACCCCTTGTATCAATTTTCAATAAAAACATTTTGGAGTAAACTTCCTGTTAGTGAATGGGTTTGTTTTCCTTGTTTTATAATCTTATTCTTATTTCTCAAGAGAATTGGCATGAATGGATTAGAACATATCCCAGAAATAAAATTGTATATAAACAGCCAGGGAAAGAATATCATACTGGACATGCCTCAGGCTCTCTGACATTACCCCATTTGTGTGACCCAGCTTTTCTTAAGCATCCTGGATGAAAAGCAGAGACACGGGGGGCACAGCAAAGTGGATTTTTGTAGAGAAGATGGGGAGTAGGATGTAGTAGAGATTTAAGTCTGAAGCAGGACAAACATTTTGAGCAAGCTTTAAATCCTTTCAACCTTGTAGGATTCTTCAGCACAAAGAACCTTTTCTTTAAAGAACCCAGAGAGATGCCTCCAAGAACCATTAAAAGATGTTTTTTTCAGCACCATAAAGGCTACTGCAATGTACATGGAGAGAAAAAAATGGGTTCTTTAAGGAGCTTGGTTGACCCAAATGGTTCATTGAAGAACCTCCTTTTAATGGTTCTTTGGTAATCGTTCAGAACAAATGGTTCTAAATTATTATGGGTGAGTTGAACAAGTACTTGAACATAGTTGTTGGCCATGTATTGTCATTCCTTTTTTACTTTATTCAATTACAGACAAGTAAGGAATTGAAAATGTTAGCTTCAGCAAGTACAAGGAGAATCCAATAGACCTATTGTCCAAACACAAACAAACAAACAAGCAAACAAAGTCAGTCACTAGGATGGGGTACATAAACCCCTAAAACCTTACAAGAACTTGTGCATGCATATAAAAATCAGGAAATACTGAAAGCATTTGCCAGCTACAGAGGAAATGTCATACATACTCTACATTGTTATACATTCTGTGCAAAACATAAAAGCTATACAACAACCAGGTCATGCCATAGAGCACACACATATTTCAGAGGTCCATCAAACCAACCAAAACATGAAATAAGGTACAGAATATGACAGATATGGTCTAGATTTATATCTTGTCAAATATAATACGCAGTAGTCGCTATAAAGTTCAGATCTAAACTCAACAAAAATAAGGATTCGAGGATTCAAGGTGCGTTATTGTCATTTCACACACGTAGAACATGAGTGGAACGAAATTAGTTTCCCTGGTCCCAATTACCTAACAAAATATGGTAAATATAAATATAAACAACGCTGTATAATATAAAATATAATAATATAATATAAATAATACAATAAAAAAGCAATAGAAGATATAAACATCAGTATAAACAGTAGTGCAAATGAGTGACAGAGTAGTGCAAATGACAGTAGTGTAATGGAATGAGTAGTTCAGAGTTCTGTGCAAATGGCTGCATTGTGCAATGTTCCGTGGGTGGTTGTTGGGAGGGTGTGTGTGTGTGTGTGTGGGGTGTGAGGTGTGAGTTTGGCAGCAGGGGCTACAGAGGACCTCCAGAGTTCAACAGTCTCACAGCTTCTGGGAAGAAGCTGTTCCTCAGTCTGGTGGTCCTGCTCTTGATGCTCCGCAGCCTCCTGCCTGAGGGGAGAGGGGCAAACAGTTTGTGTGAGGGGTGGGTGGGGTCCTTCATGATGCAGGAGGCCCTTTTCCTGCACCTGGAGGTGTAAATGTCTGTGGTGGTGGATAGGCTGCGTCCCACAGTCTTCTGTGCAGCTTTCACCACCCTCTGCAGAGCCTTCTTCTCTGCTGCAGAGCAGCTGCCGTGCCACACAGTGATGCAGGAGCACAGGACGCTCTCCACCACACATCTGTAAAAGGATGTCAGGACTGAACTCCCCAGTCCGGCACACCTCAGCCTCCTGAGGAAGTAGAGGCGCTGGTGTGCCTTCCTGATGAGGCAGGAAGTGTTGTTGCTCCAGGTGAGGTCGTCCGTTATGTGGACGCCCAGGTACCTGAAGCTGGAGACCACTTCCACCGCTGTCCCTCCGATATACAGGGGAGGAAGGGGGGGATGTCTGCCCCTTCTGAAGTCCACTATCATCTGCTTAGCCTTCTTCACGTTGATGCAGAGGTTGTTCTCTCTGCACCAACCCTCCAGGCGTTCCACCTCCTGCCTGTAAAATAAATAAAATAAAAAGATTTGTTCTGTAAATTTTTCTCAAAAACACTCATCTCAAACTCAATTCTTTGGCTGTTCTGTATATAGCTTTCTAATAAATAATAAACATAAATAATGTAGAAAGTACATCATCAGAATGTAATTTCTGATCAACCTATAGCAATTTCAGGCTTAAATTAACTTCTGGTGAGTCCTGCACAGTTCCTGTTTAAACCAAGATCCATGTAGGGTCGCAGTGGAGGTGGAGCATATCCTGGCTGACAGTGGGCAGTCAGTGGGTACACCCAGTAAATCGCAGGGCTTACTTTTATCCATTAATTACATTTTCAGCTTCTTGCAGCACTCCCAATGCACGCACATTAGGTTAACTGGCCACTCTGCATTGCCCCTGAGTGTGTGTGTGTGTGTGTGGGGGGGGGGGGTGGTTGACTGTCTTTGTGTGCCAGCCCTGTGACTGACTGGCGACCAACCCAGAGTGCATCCTGTCTCTCAACCGTAGTCAGCTGCAAACCTGACAGATAAAGCAGTATAGAAAATGGATTGATGGATGGACTTGATAACAGTTTACATAATTTTTAAGCATTACTTTCCTTCATAGTTTAATAATTTTTAGTTCTGGGCTGATTCTGTCTGTTGACAGCCACATATTTCAACGCCAGGTTGGTATCTGGGAATATTTCACTATTTTTTTTCTATTTCATAGAAGAAATGATTTATTCATTCTTTGAGAAAATAATCTGAAACTTCACGATAATAAAAAGAAATTTTAGTTCAAGCCCTATTACATAATATCACCTGCCACCAGTTATCTCCAATAAACCTTCAGTACTTGAAAGAGCCACATGAAGTAGTAGAAGATGTTCTTCAATTGGTGATTTTTTACCCTTTAGAAGAACCATTTATTTTTCTGATTATGGCCAATTGAATTGAATTGAATTCAATTTTATTTACATAGCACCTTATACAATCAAAATTGTCTCTAAGTACTTTACAGAAACCCAGAGCCTGAACCCCAGAGCAAATAGATTGGCAAGGAAGAACTCCCTTTTAACAGGAAGAAACCTTGAGCAGGACCCGGCTCACAAGGGAGAACTATCCTGCTGATAGTCGGCTGGGTGAAGGGGGGAAGAAGAGGTAGACAGGACAGAGAGGATGAAAGAGAGAGAGAGAGAGAGAAACATCAAAATTACAAAGGACAAACATGACAGGTTGTTATAGTCGGAATTCTGAAAGACTATGTATTGTATGTATTTGGTTTTTTTTTTGTTTGTTTGTTTGTTTTATTTGTCAGTCTTGTGACAGTATTTTTCTGCTTGAACCTTTTCTACTATCATACCTTCCCTGCAAAAAAAAAAGAAAAAGAAAAAGAAAAAAAGCTATTAAAACTCAAAAATTTGAGGTAACTGACTGCAATAGATTTTTGCTTTATGAGTCCAACTAAAATTGAGTTTTAAACACTTAAATTTCAGCTGTCCTAACTAATCATTTTTGGTTCAGATAACTTACCTTTCAAGTCTATCAAAACTCAACATGAGAAGTCATGGCAACTAAAACTGTTGTGTTATGACAATATATCTTTTTTATCAATCAATACTTGAAATTTGGAATTCTACCAACAAAACTTCCATACAATGACAGTGGTGTCAATTAATTTCTGGACTATAGCAAAATAACCCTGACAGGGGCAAGTCCTTTCTGTGTAAAGCAGGCCCAAATGCCAGCCCACACAACTAAAAAAATAAGAAAAACAGGCTCATAAAGTTCGATCTGTGTGGACAATGTCAGGCTTCTTATTGCAAGAGCTTGGTTTTCAGGCTCCGCACATGCTGTGAGCAAGAGGGGGAAAGTTCCATGAAGATGTGCTGCACTGCTTCAAACGTATACCTTAGATGTTTGGGGAACTCTATGTTTAAGGCATAGAGCAGGCCAAAAAGATAAGCAAAGGCAGTGCAGAGGTCTGGAAGGTCTTTGAGCACATTAGCCTCCTCCAACACCACTACAATGTTGTTGACAGTTTGACAAAAGGCTGGTGCACCATCATCCACAACCACGGTGAACACTTCCATTTGGATCCCTTTTGTCTGTCTGTCTTATGGATCGGTGTCCTGTCGAAAGCAAAAAGATTCAAGATTCAAGATTCAAGAGTCTTTATTGTCATTATGCAAGCATAACGAAATTTTGTGCAGATTCTTGGCTTAAAGCAGTGCTTCTCAAATAGTGGGGCGCGCCCCCCTGGGGGGGCGCGGTGCGATGCCAGGGGGGGCGCGTGTGACCCTGGGGAACATGCTTTTTTTGCCGTACTAGAATAAAGTGTAATTGCACATCCACTACAGTAGTTGGCAGTGGCGCTCTCATTGTCAGAGTGTGCGCAGGGAGTATTAGCTCTATGGTGTAGCGGGTTTTTTGCACCGAGCAGGTGATATGAAGTGCAGTAAGCGAACCCTTAAGAGACAACATGAAGAAATTTTTAACAGGGATGAGAAGAAAGGCGGAGAGAGACGAAGATAATGAGACAAAAGTAACTCACCCGAAAGCTAAGACGAGGAAATATGACGAAGCATATGTAGCGCTTGGCTTCACTGTGACTACAGTGGGAGACGACAGACCGGTGTGTTTACTGTCTAAAAATGTTGGCAGCGGACAGCATGAAGCCAAATAAATTAAGGCGCCACTTGAAGGCATTACATCCCAATCATGCTGATAAGCCGCTGGAGTTTTTTCAGCCAAAACGTGCCGAATATTGCCAACAATCATCCCGCTTTGTGAATGCTACTTCAGTAAACCAGCGAGAATTGTTAGCATCCTATTATTACATATTATTAAATATTATTACATATTATTATTACTATTATTTATAGTCGCGGCGGAGAGTGAGTGGGGGGGGGGGGGGGGCGCGAATTGTTTTCTACTTGCTGGGGGGGGGCGCAACAGAAAATAATTGAGAAGCACTGGCTTAAAGCACACCTATACAGTGGTATGAAAAAGTTTGGGCACCCCTGATCATTTTCAGGATTTTCCTTTATAAATCATTGGTTGTTCGGATCAGCAATTTCAGTTAAATATATCATATAGCAGACAAACACAGTGATATTTCAGAAGTGAAATGAAGTTTATAGGATTAACAGAAAGTGTGCAATAATTACTTAAACAACATTAGGCAGGTGCATAAATTTGGGCACCACAACAGAAAAATGACATCAATATTTGGTAGATCCTCCTTTTGCAGAAATAACAGCCTCTAAACGCTTCCTATAGCTTCCAATGAGGGTCTGCAGCATTCTTCTTTACAAAAAATCTCCAGTTCAGTCAGGTTTGATGGTTTCCGAGCATGGACAGCCCGCTTTAAATCACACCACAGATTTTCAATAATGTTCAGGTCTGGGGACTGAGATGGCCATTCCAGAACGTTGTAGTTGTTCCTCTGCATGAATGCCTTTGTAGAGTTTGAGCAGTGTTTGGGGTCGTTGTCTTGTTGAAGTATCCAGCCCCGGCGCAACTTCAACTTTGTCACTGATTCTTGAACATTGTTGGCAAGAATCTGCTGATACTGACTGGAATCCATGCGACCTTCAACTTTTACAAGATTGCCAGTACCTGCACTGGCCACACGGCCCCACAGCATGATGGAACCACCACCAAATTTTACTGTGGGTAGCAAGTGTTTGTCTTGGAATGCTGTGTTCTTCTTCCGCCATGCATACCGCCCCTTGTTCTGTCCAAATAACTCAATTTTACATTCATCAGTCCACAGCACCTTATTCCAAAAGGAAGCTGGCTTGTCCAAATGTGCTTTAGCATACCTCAAGCGACTCTGTTTGTGGCATGTGCGTAGAAAAGGCTTCCGCCGCATTACTCTCCCATACAGCATCTCCTTGTGCAAAGTGCGCTGAATAGTTGAACGATGCACAGTGACACCATCTGCAGCAAGATCATGTTGTAGGTCTTTGGAGCTGGTCTGTGGGTTGAGTTTGACCGTTCTCACCATTCCTCGCCTCTGCTTATCAGAGATTTTTCTTGGCCTGCCACTCCGGGCCTTAACTAGGACTGTGCCTGTGGTCTTCCATTTCCTCACTATGTTCCTCACAGTGGAAACTGACAGCTTAAATCTCTGAGCCAGCTTTTTGTATCCTTCCCCTAAACCATGATGTTGGACAATCTTTGTTTTCAGGTCATTTGAGAGTTGTTTTGAGGCTCCCATGTTGCCACTCCTCAGAGAAGATGCAAAAGGGAGAACAACTTGCTACTGGCCACCTGAAATACCCTTTCTCATGATCGGATTCACCTGTGTATGTAGGTCAAGGGTCAATGAGCTTACCAAACAAAATTTGTGTTCCAATAATTAGTGCTAAATGTACTCAAATCAATAAAACAACAAGGGTGCCCAAATTTATGCACCTGCCTAATGTTGTTTAAGTAATTATTGCACAGTTTCTGTTAATCCTATAAACTTCATTTCACTTCTGAAATATCACTGTGTTTGTCTGCTATATGATATATTTAACTGACATTGCTGATCCGAACAACCAATGATTTATAAAGGAAAATCCTGAAAATGATCAGGGGTGCCCAAACTTTTTCATACCACTGTAAATAGCAGCAGAAAATTTAAATTGCACCCTTAAGAGCAAAAAAAATAAATAATAAAAAATTAAAAAATAAATAAAAATATAAAATACAAAATGAGGTAGATAAAAGTGCACTTAGTGTCAGTCTGTGGTATGCTGTTTGTGTTTATGCGGCTAGACGGAGGAGGGTGTATGTATGTGTGAAGTCCTGTAGGGGGGTGGGATGTGAGTGTTTCACTGTAGGGGGGTTATTGCTTTAACAGCTCTGGGGAAGAAGCTGTCCCTGAGTCTGTTGGTGCTGGTTTTAATGTTCCTGTACCGCTTTCCTGATGGAAGCGGTACAAACAGTTCGTTGCCCGGGTGGGTGGGGCCTGTGGCAATGCGTCTGTCCCTTTTCTGTACTCAGGCAGTGTAAACTGAGTCCAGATCTGGTAGACTGCAGCCCACAATCCCCTGTGCTGTCCTCACCACCCGGGCTAAGTACTTCCTGTCCTCTGCTGTGCAACTGCCATACCACACAGTCACACTGAGACACAGGATGCAAAAATTCAACCAAATTCAATATAAACACTGTAAAGATAACACTTTATTTAAACACCCTATGTCAGGGTGTAATTCTGAATTTGTGAATGTGCAAAAAGTTATTATTCTTTATGTATGCATACAAATCCATCCCTGCTGGAAGTGATGTAAATCAACCCCTGGAGTAACTACAGCCATAGCCTACATTAGAAGACAGTCTTTTCTCTCAGCCTAAACAAACCTGAAGTTTACAGTCACTGTAATGTATAACTTTTTGTGTGTGATTCGGATTGCAATTCCTTTGTAGATGTGCTGTAGTTGTGATAGTGTGTTAAAGTGTTAAAGAGAAACTAAACTAAGGATTTTTGCCTAAACTATGCTTCATTTTCACCTTAATTAAACAGCTTATGAGTAACTGTGATGGTTAGATAAATGACTTGTAACTTGTTACATTGAGAATGGAGGCTTTCTGCCTTCCACCTGGCATCTCTTGGCTGAAAACCAACCTTGCAAGATCAGTGTCTCCAACTGATCTTGCTCTCATCTCAGCGGCACCGCAACACAAACATCGGAACGCGTATATGATAAATAAAGTTATCCAGCGCTCCATGGATTGCTTTCTTGCCAGCTTTGTTGAAAACAAATGCACACGGCCGGGAGGAGGGTTGGCAAAATAATAGTAGAAAAATAGTGGAAAAGCGACCAGACTTGCATAGTTCCCCTTTAAGTGAATGAAGGAAGTGAGTACCACTTTATTTCAGCACTCATAAATTTATAAGGAACATTGCAATCATAGCACTGTTGATTGAGTACAGTTTGATTTCTGTTACTGGTAAGGTCATGTGCGGTCAGATAATGGTCAGCAGCACCGCTGCCATTAAGGTATGAACTGCTCAGAACAGACAGAGCACTTCTACCATGTAACTCAGCTTAATGACTAAACTATAAGGATGTTGGATATTTCATGTTTTCTATATTATAAAGCCATATGGCATAAAGAATTACACATATTTGCACGACAACTAATGTGCACTCATGGTTGACCAAAAAACAAAAACAGACATTCTGTACTCACCAGGCATTTCAGGAAAGGCTTCTCTGAACTGTCACGGAGAAAGACAGGCAGACCTTCTAGACATGCTCTCCTTCGATCCATTGTGATGTCAGATGTCTGGAAATTGGACAAAAGAAAGACATGGGACCGGTGGATCGCTGGTTCGATTCCCCGTATCGGTGTCCATGGCTGAGGTACCCTTGAGCAAGGTACCTAACCCCCACTGCTCCCCGGGCGCTGCACGCGGTCGCCCACTGCCCCGGGTTTGCTGTGTGTGTGTGTGCACGTCACTTGGGTGGGTTAAATGCAGAGCACGAATTTCGTTGGAGTGAGTTCCCTCCAATGACAAGATATGTCACTTTCATCATCTTTCATCTTTCACAATCTTTAGCTAATGATAACAGACTTTCATAACAGACTAGCTCCTGCCTCTAGCACCATTGTAAAGAACCTGGGTGTTAGCTTTGATCAGGACTTGTCTTTCAACACTCACATAAAGCAAATCTCGAGGACTGCATACTTCCATCTTCATAACATTGCAAAAATCAGGCATGTCCTTTCCCTAGATGCTGCTGAGAAGCTCATCCATGCTTTTGTTACCCCCAGGCTGGATTACTGTAACTCTCTTTTGTCAGGATGCCCTAAAAAGTCCCTCAGGACTCTGCAGCTCATTCAGAACCCTGCAGCTCGTGTCCTGACTAAGACTAAGAGGCGTGACCACATTTCACCTGTGCTGGCCTCTCTACATTGGCTTCCAGTAAAATTTAGAGTAGAATTTAATATCCTCCTCCTAACCTACAAAGCCGTGCATGGTCTGGCACCATCATATATCACTGATCTCATTGAACCATATCAGCCCTCTAGGATGCTGCGTTCCTTAGATTCAAACTTACTGGTAATACCACGAATCTCCAAATGTAAATATGGAGCCAGGGCCTTCAGTTTTCAAGCTCCTCTGCTGTGGAACCAATTACCAGCTACAGTTCGGGCAGCAGACACCCTCTCTATGTTTAAGAGTAGACTTAAAACCCTCCTTTTTGACAAAGCCTATAGTTAGACCAACCCCTAGTTATGTTGCTATAGGTTTACATTGCTGGGGGAGATCCTTAGACACCAAGCTTTCAGAGCAGGGGGACTCACCCATCATGTCCCATCACCGGACAGCACTAACTCATCCTCTCCCCCGGAGTTCTCGTGCTCCATCTTTTCTCAGCACTTCCGGAGTATATTGCTGGATCCAGAATCTCCTACCCCGCCCTCCTGAGGCCTGGTACTGCTGCTGGATCCTGAGCCCTCTATGGCCCTGCCTACTGCACTGGTACTGCTGCTGGATCCAGAACCCTCTCCATGGTCCTGCCTGGATCCTGCTGCTCCTGCTCTGCACTGTTCTCTCTATCCTCCCTCTCTCTCTCTCCCTCTTCTTTTTCTCTCTATCTCCCCCTCTCGTGTCTCTCTCCATCTCCCTGTCTCTCCTCTCCCCCCCCTCTCCCTCCCAGGCGGTCTGGTTCTGCTCGAGGTTTCTGCCTGTTAAAAGGAAGTTTCTCCTCGCCACTGTGGCCATATGCTTACTCAGCGTGGGGTTTTGCCCTGGGACCTGTTTCTCTCTGATTCTCTTTTTTTAATTTTTTTTGTTGTTGTTGTTTACACACCTGTAAAGTGTCTTGAGATAACTGTGTCATGAATTGGCACTTGAATTGAAACTGAATTAAAGAAGTTGTGCTTGGACTGAAATAGTATCGTATCGTAATCATAGTCCACAAGTCCACCAGAGGTCTAAAGCAACGTATAAGGTGTACACAGTGTTCAGTAATGTGATGTTTTGGCAAACACTTAAAGTCAGGAAAAGTGTCAAGAAGAAGCTTGCGATATATTTTAATCTCCAGATAACACAGTATTTCCTCTGATATATTAGTAGAGACAATAATCTCCACAATCTCTTTAAGGTCCATTAATATTTCCCATGAGGACTCTTTCTCCGGAATACCGCTAACAATGTCCAATTTTCGTGTCCTTTGCCATCAATTCTTCTCTTTTCAAAGCTGGCTTTCGTAATTTGGCTTGGTTTGTTGACCTTATCAGAATATTTATTTGGAAAGAGTTTTATGCGACTATTCAGTCCATCAAATGTAATGAAACCTTTTCTTACCAAATCTTTAAGACACAAACATAGTTCTACTGGGATGACACCTTCAAAGAAGTCATGCAAAATATCTGGGGGAAACCCAGCAACAGGATGGAAATGGGACAAATGCTTATGAAGTACACAGCCCTGTTTCACACCATTCATAGTTTCACTAGATTCAAGTTCCTCCACAAAGTTGTTGTGCTGTTCCACAGTTCTTAGCTGACAATCCCTTGCCTCAACAGTATTAACTTGGTCTCGATTAATACAACACAATCGACAAAATTTTTCAACATTGAATGATTCATGGAAGCCTGCTAGGCGATGGGCCCCGGGGTTATCTGCACACAGAGTTTTGAATGTGCACACACAGTCACTGTAGACATAGGGCCAGTGAGCTCCTCCTCCGTGCCTTAGTCGATAGTCCTTCAACAAACTCTCTCGATTTGTGCAGGCAAAACTACAAAATTTGCACCTCACAGGGCAACTGCAACAAGAAATAAAAGTCCAGTTACTTGAGCTACCTTCACCTACACTGTGCAGCATGTAAGTCTCCATAGACAAACTTGTCAGTACACCAATTTATCAATTAAGTATTCAGATTAAAACTATGCAGTATAATACAAAAGCCTCTTTCTAGTGTTACTCTATTTTCATTCAGCATGCAGTTTAATTTGTGGTGATATTTAACTACACTGCATTACAGACAGAATACAGAAAACTACTATTTACCATGATTTACATAAAAGTGATAAATAAAATTCTTAAATAAATTCGGTATAACCTTGTATACTTCAGCCTACCTTCACATGTCTGTGAGCAGGGGGCTGCAGCAAATCTTAATGTAGCCGAGCTTCTGTTTCACAACAGCAGCAAGAAGGGGGAGAGCAAAGAGACAGATATGTCTCTTTGTAACTTTGTAACTTTGTCTACCTGAGAATAAATGACATCTGAATGTGCGTCTCTCTCACACATATACTCGCGGACAAACAGGTATGCACACACAGGTCGTGCTGTAACTCTAATAAATGATAAACGCGCTAAATTGCTAAGTGTACAGTGTCTGATTTTTTGATTATGCTAGCCCGTGAATCCCCAATGGCCGCTCATACGGGACTGTGCACCTATTTGTTTATTTGACCGTGGTTAAGTTACTGGCATATTTAAATGAGTCCTTAAAATTTATGCACTGAAAGAACTGTACACAGCCGTGAGAGGGACAACCCAGACCCTGACGTTCCTAGCACTCTATGGCCAAGGCCGAAATGTTTCTTGTCCAATTAAATTGTGCATCATATCAAATACAGAGACAAATTTAGTATGATTTGCATGTAATGACTGTGAATCCTGACTTTTAGTACCACATTGAGAAAAATACTCACCTTGAGAGTAAAGAGTGTCCACGACGAAGAGATGGCGGCAGCATGTGGAAGCAGTGTCCCTGCAGATATGCACTGGGGACCCCGTACTTTGGCCTTAACCAACACAGAGAAATTGTCCTGACCTCAAATGCACAGTTTTGAGGTTTGCTAACTCAACTTATTAAGTTAGACCAACTGTAGCCAAAAAACTTAAAAAAGATAGTTGAAATAAATATGTTTATTAGTTTACAACACAATTAAATGGTTTTTTTTGTTTAGTTACATGAAAAAAGATAGTAAGGCCAACAACTTTAAGTTTTCATTTTTACAGTGTTGCTTTTAAATGCGAAAATGTACCATTCCCCAATGAAACAATCTAAAAATTTGAGAAATATGATTGTGTACTATTATACATTTCCTTTGAGTTTTTGTACCACGCAGGGTTAATGCATCATTGACTTATCTTTAGACTGGGTGATTGGTTTGGATTGGATTGATCCATTAGAACATGTCCTACCTGAGAAAAGTATTCGTATGTACAACAATAATAACAGGATTATGCCAACAACAGGGAGGTGAAAATGGAAAACTCCAAATACAAAGACAAGCATGTTCAACATCTGAGTCATCCAAGTAATCCTAGTTCCCACACCTACTTCTTTAAATGGTTTTGTTGGTGTTTCCGCCTCAGGCAAAGTGAAAGATGACTTTTCTATTCAGGTGTGTATGATTATTTTGCTCATGAGTCAACATACGACACATGTAAATTCATAACCAATAATTTCTAGTTCTGCTAACCAGACCAGGAAAATGAAAACACAATGAAGCGTATTGAACAGTGAACAGCAGTGTATGAATGGTGAGCGCTACAATTGTAACTCAACTGACCATAATAGCATGCATTATTAAAGTAAATCTGCAAAGTAACTAGTAACTAAAGTAGTCAAATTTAGTGGAGTTAAAAGTACAATATTAACACCAATAAGCCACAGCATTAAAACCACTGACAGGCGAAGTGAAGAGCATTAATCAGTTGTTTACAATGCAATGTGCAGTGTTCTGTGGGAAAACCTTGTTCTCTGGCAATCATATGGATGTTCTTTGGCAGACACACCACGCGCCTAAACATTGCAGACCTGTCTCACAGCTCAGGAATATCTCAGGGACAACAAGAACCACAAGACTCTCTGTATCCCAAGATGATCGAAACTCTGTGGGAATACACTGGAATAAGATGAATCCACCCTCCCATCAGGTGGATCCTCTCACCTGGAGGCCACACCTTCAATGTGCAGAACCCAGAGGATCCAAGATTCAAAATATCCCCAGAGGTGCTGTTTCACTTCCCTTGACAGGTCAGAACTATTTTGACAGCACGACAGGGATGCACAAAATATTAAGCAAACAGTTGTAATGTTGCAGCTGATCACTTTAAATACATGTTTACAATATTGCTTCTGAATTGTAGTGGAGTAGCAGTATTAAGTAGCACAAAATGGAAATACTCAAATAAAGTGAATGTTATATCTTATTAATCCAAGTGTTTATTTTTAAGAGGGAAAATGTGTCATGTGTTAATCCAGTATTGACAGTTGGTATGCATTCCCTTGCCCTTCATATTTTTAAGCAAAACACAGTTCAGTTTTACATTTTTTTATATCCATACTGTTTACCTTCTTCTGTCTACTGTTTACTTATACAATCAGATGATACTATCTATCTGTTTATATATGTATTGCTCTTAGTAATTAAGTAATAAACACACCAGAACAAATGCACTGCTAATGGTAGTCTTAGTTTCTCTAAGAGACTGGTCACACGCCTTCTCCCAGGTGGCACGCAACACTTGTATTCTTATGCAATTCTGTCAATGATGAACTTCATGGCAGCTGTTCAGAGTTGTAAGCTGATGCATTTGTTAGTATACAGAGAGGTGGTGTGATGTGATGTTTCTGCTTCCAAAACATGCAGCTTAACCTTTTCAACACAAAGGTCTGACATCTGTTACAAATTAGTGCAATGTCTTATTAAACAAGAGAAAACTGGCTTGCAGCTGATCTTCAAAGGAAACCTCTTTCCTGTGGGGAAAGAAAGAAAATAAGTGAAGAAAGACAGAAAGAACAGACATGAGAACGCACGCATTACCATGATTCACAACATGTCCTAACACCCCTCAATTGCACATCCAGTCTCATGGAGCCTAATCCTAACAGCTCTCCCAGGCCTCTACACAGTATTGAATAACACAGAGCAGGGAAAAGCCAAAGCCATAGAGGAGTTCGACGGCTAACAGGAGTTTGTTTCCTGCAGGCATTTGTATGTTTGGTTTTCTGCTGTGACCGCCTCTGGTCAAGCTTCTTATGCAGACATAAGGGTATAAGTTTACAAGTTTATAGAGGTTTTTTTCAGCTATGTAGCAGTCTAGTAGGAAGGAATTAGGAAATCAGACACAAAACTCTTTTTTAACACTAGACAGAATGTTGCTTCTGCACCAAAACAATGCATTGCATTGGCAACTCAATATATTGTCCAATCAGTTACGTACATGCAAACATTCCTGGTGGTTTGCTCTGTAACATGAACAGTGTAATTCTGTAGTTTACCCAGTTTGGACTACAACTTTCCAGAGTTGTAAAATCCTCAAATTAGGTAAATTACATGTGAAGAAGCTGAACTTCCTGGATCATATTTTATTATGTCACTTTAGCCTGTAGCAGCAGTGCAGACCAGTGTAACCCCATTCAGTCTGAGCACAGCCTAGAGGGGCACTCACAGCTGTATGATGTCTGCAAGTAATTTAACTTTCCAGAAAAGTGTTGTGTTGTCACATTCAGTTCCAATTTGCACATCCTGGCTGTTCTCAAACTCTCTATTCTGCCTGTGAAGCAATGTTGTAGTCAAGACCACCTAAACCAAAACCAAGTCATGACCAAGACCAGACTGTATCATGACTGAGACAACAAGAAGATTCAGATCTGAGGGATTCAGATCAAATCAGGTCAAGGCCAAGATCAAGGCTGGTCGAGACAGAGTCAAGACCAGGACCACACCACTGCAAGTCCCACACTGCATGACACACTTGTGATAAAATGTGGAACAAGCAAACTATAGGCACTCCTCAAAATAATCAAAACCACATCAATACCAACAGAATACAAATGAAGATTCTTTATTATTCACCTCTTTTATGACTATATATATATATTGTATGCATATATAGGACTAATGTAGAGATAAAAAGGGTCAAACTGTCACTGAGATTAATTGTATGAGACTAAATTTCCACTGTTTTCTGTGAACAATTGATTACAAACAGGAGGAGGAGACCGCGTGGCCTAATGGATAAGGCGTCTGACTTCGGATCAGAAGATTGAGGGTTCGAGTCCCTTCGTGGTCGTATTTTGGGGGCAGTCGTGGATCAGCGGTTAGGGTGTCGGACCCGTAACCGGTGGATCGCTGGTTCGATTCCCCGTACCGGTGTCCATTGCTGAGGTACCCTTGAGCAAGGTACCTAACCCCCACTGCTCCCCGGGCGCTGCACACGGTCGCCCACTGCCCCGGGTTTGCTGTGTGTGTGTGTGCACGTCAATTGGGTGGGTTAAATGCAGAGCACGAATTTCATTGGAGTGAGTTCCCTCCAATGACGAAATATGTCACTTTCATTTCATTTCACTTTCAGCTAAAGTTGAGCTAAAATGAACTTAACTGTTTTATTCAACAATCCTTTTCCATGTTTTACCATCCTCCAAAGACAATGCGGTTTTTTGTTCAAATATTAGGTTTTACAGTGCTAACCACTGCAGGTTCTAAAATGTACAACAATATATACTGCTAAAAATATAAACCGATAAAACAAATCTACCTAAGAAAAATTAACAGTTGGAAAAAAATTACATTCGTAGGAATAAATAGATAAGGTGCAGAGTATGCACAGCAGCAAAGTGGTATTGCACGACAGAGCAGCATTATTGTATGACAGCATTATTGCATGGCAGAGTAGTACTGGTACACAGTGAGGTGCAGTGTAGCAGTAGAGGTAGATACAGTGAGCATTGCACAAGACCCACGAGTCCTGGGGTTGCAGCGTGTAATGTGTGCTAAGGGGTTGGTGTAGTGAGTGCATCAAGTCCTGGGGTAGTGAGGGGGGGCAGGGGACACAGAAAGTTCAAAAGTCTGATGGCGGTGGGGTAGAAACTGTTCTTAAGTTGTGTTGTGCAGGTGCGCATAGTCCCGGATGGCAGCAGAGTAAAGAGTCTGTGACCTGGGTGGGTATGGTCCTTCAGCATGTTTTTTGCTCTACCTGCGCACCGTGTGTGGTGAATCTCCTCTAGTGTAGGGAGCTGGGTGCCAATGATCCACTGGACAGTTTTGATGATGCATTGGAGGGCCTTCTTATTGCCCAAGGAGCAACTGGAGTACCAAGCTGTTATGCAGTGCATGATGCCTGATTCGATGGTGCAGCTGTACAGGTTGATCAGCAGTTTTTTGCGTTTTTTGAGCATGCATCCTTGCAGTGTGCCTGTGTTCAGGGTGATGGGTTCGGAGCAGCGTTTGCCCATGTACACAGACTGAGGCCTGTTGCTCAGGAAGTCCAGAAGCTGAGTCCAAGGTTGTTTAGCTTTACGGCCACCTTGACGGAGGGGGATGGTATTAAAAGCAGAGCTCTAGTCAACGAATAACATCCTCACGTAGCTGTTTGGTTCCTCTAGATGTGAAAGAGCAGTGTGAAGGGCTTGTGAGATGGCATCCTCCATCGACCTGTTCACCCTGTACGCAAATTCATATTTGTTGGGGGGGGGGGGGGGGGGGAGTACCACTGGACGATAGTCGTTCAAGGACTTGATGGCTGGGATAGGGACAATGGTGCTGGTTTTCAGGCAGGTGGGGACTGTGGCTTGTTCCAGGGAGGTTTTGAACAGGCTCGTGAAGACTGCACTGCACAGTATTTCAGAACCTGGAATCCCATTTGGACTGTTTGCCTTGCAAGGGTTGATATTGCCCAGGGCTCGTCTCACCTCGTGTTTGCTCAGCACCAGGACATGGGATGTGGACTCCGTAAGACCAATGTGGTGGTGGTTGGTGCCCTCAACGAAGCGCGCAAAGAATTTGTTAAGGTCGTCAAGGGAGCTGGGCAGATAGGAGTTGTTGCTCTTGTAGTCAGTGAGAGATTTAATGCCTTGCCACATGCGTCTGGGGTCAAGGTCCTCAAATCTTTTCTTTGTAGGATTGCTTAGCTTCCCTGATTCCCCTCTTCAGGTTGGCCCTGGCTGTTGAGTAGGCCACCTGATTGCCCATGTGAAAAGCATTATCTCTCAGTGTCAGCAGACTCTGGACTTCCTTGTTCATCCAGGGCTTGTGATTCAGAAAAGTGCGGATGGTCTTGTGATTATTGATATTGTCCACACAGAAGCTGATGTAGTCCAGTACAGAGGATGCATAGTCGTTTAAGTCTGAGTGACTGTCTGGAGTGGAGTTCTGATTAAACAGATCCCATTCTGTGTCTTCCAAACAGTCCTGCAGTCTCTCAATGGTGCCTTCAGGCCAGACTCTGACCGTTTGGAGTGGGCCATGTTCCAATGACTCTGCCATTGCAGAGCCGGCTGTTCACAGCTGCGGTTGGAAGATCTCTGGGGCTAGTTGTGGTGGCAATCCTCGAACCTGCTAGTAGAAACTGGGGGTGAAATATGCTGTCAAACTGAAGAAGCCCTACAGGGCATGATTGGCTTGTGGGACTCCTGAGGCAGCTGACAGCTACTGGCAGGCCAAATGATGCGTGGCTCAGGCAGTTGCTGAAGCAAAAACCCAGGCATGTGAGGAGTGGAGTCAGGCAGTGGAAGGAATACTTTGGTGATCTCCTTAATTCCACCAACATGCATTCCTTGGAGGAAACAGAGCCGGGGACCTCGGAAGGAGCCTCTCCCATCACTGAGGCAGAAGTTGCTGAGGCAGTTAAACAGCTTTGCATGGACGGTGCCCTGAGGATGGATGAGACCCCGGCACAGACCCAGTACATGATGGAGGGATTATATTTCTTGTCTGGTCTGGGACCACCTTGGTGTGAGCTGGTGGAAGTGGCCGGGGAGAGTCTGGGCTTCCCTGCTGAGGCTTCTGCCCCCGCAGAACTCTGCTCCTGGACTCGGAGCAGAGGAGGACAAAGATGAGACAATAAGTATTTATCCCAAACCATGTAAATGCAGATGATGTAGCCTCTGATGTGGGAGACTCAAGCAACCACAAGTAACCCTGCATCCTGGGACCATAGAGTTCGAGTGACATAGTAGTGTACAATAAGGAGAAATTTGATCTCTTTTATTAGTTCTATTGTTAGATGGACAATAGTCCCAAAGTCCAAATTCAGCTGATACTAGTTCCAAGTTCCAAGACAAGAAAGATATGTCTGAAGTCAAGACCAACATGCTCCATGTCAAGTCTAGTCAAACAATGCCCCGCTAGTAAAGATGTTGATTTTCTGTACTGTAAAGTGCCAGTATTCATGAGTTCAATTATTTAACTGAACCCAGCCCCGGTCACAATCATAATATTAATGTCTCAATTGTGTCATCCTATCTGAAAGATGCACACACACACACACACACTCACACACACCTAGACACTAGCATGTACTACTGCTGCAAACATGTTGTCCACATATGGTGAGCGAACACATGTACACACACACACACACACACACACTTCTCTTCTCACTTGATGTTACTGTGTGAGTTGTTTAGCTTTGTGGTGTGTGACTGAGGCCAGATCTTGCCGCCAGATGAGGAACATTACATTGTTACCAAACTCAGGCAATTATATAATTTCCTAGATTTACTACAGAGAAAGTGCCAGTCAATTTTCCAAGTGGAAAGTTCTGATTCTGTGGTTCACAGGGGTGGGAGCAGAATGTTAAGCAGTCTTCTGCTGTGGATCAACATTATATGTACACAATGTGCAAATGAAAATAACAGTTTATTACACTTTAAACAGAATGTGTTGTACTACACATAATCCTACCAAAAAAGTGAGATGCTGTACAGCCTTGGTTGAATGCAAAATGCTTGATGTCATCCTCCTGTTAAATTCATTAAACTACAACTCAAACTAAAACTTGTATGTAAAAGATCAGATCATAATGAACGAGATGTGCTTGTCAGTAGGATCAGTATTGTAGGGTTTTTGTGCAGTGTGAGTGTGGCATATGAGTACAACACTGAACATGCAAAATTTATTCAGGTCAAACAATGCTGCTAGCCTTAAAGGCAACCAGGAAAAAGGTTTGTTTTTAGTGTTGAGGGTGTTTGCATTGAATTATGCAATGTCCATGAATTTCAATAGAACGCAATAATAAGAAGAACATATTATTATTAAACATTGTTATTATTAAATGTCATAACAATTAAGACAGATGGAACTTACTCACCTTCTTTTCAGCAGAATTTGAACTCACTGCTGACACTGCTGATGTAGTGGGTGGGTAGGTGGGACTGATGGGCATTCGTGTGGTAAAAGAGCTGTATGTGTAAACAGATGTTTACACAAGTTTTTACTACACTACACTTAAGGATAATAATTGGAGCAATGGGCCAACATCATCCAAATGGAAATGTTTTGCTATGGAACTGTCATAAAGTTTTTCCACAGAGTGAAGTAAATCTTGTTAATAACACAGACACAGATGAGCTCCAGTGCTCTGCTGATATCAGCTTTCATAATCCACACAGATTTAAAAGATACACGCAAAAACTTAGTTGAAAGGCCCAGTAACCCCAAATACCACAAGTCAGTGCATTTCACAACATCAACAGTAAGTTGGAGAAGGATTTGGCATTTGGGGCCAATAATTAACGCTATTAAAATGTACCTTTTAAATATCACAATTCTAAGGTCAGAGAATATTGTGTATTTGGAAGTGGAACACAGCATAAGTAATGATGAAGAGCAGCTGAGCCCAAGACAGCCTGGTTGCTAGAGTAACCAGGCTGCACAATAAAAACTAAAACAGACTTAGTGAAAACAAAAATCAAAAGTTATTAAAAGGAAAGCAAAGATAAAATATAAAATAATAAAATACCAAAGACAGGAGAGTGCTAAAAGTCTGAAATAAAAAGTTTGATTTTTAAAGTTAAGCAGTCCAGCAGAAAATAAAAATAGAATAAAAGATTAAAATGTAAAACAGATTAAAACATATAATGAATAGTCAAAAACTAAATGTAAGCCAGTTCAAAGCCAGATTAAAAGTAAGATCTTGAGTTTACTTTTATAAATATCAACATTCCCTGCTGCCCTCAGGTCTTCTTGAAGGCTGTTCCAGAGATGTTGGCCACAGTAAGAAGAGGATGCCTCACCATGGGTTTTATGTCCTTACCTCGGGTATAATAAAGAGACCACCACCAGAAGAACTGAAGGTATTATAGGGTTCATAAGATAAAAACAATTTCTAGATAAGTAGGACCAAGGCCCTGAAGAGCTTTATAAACCAACAAAAGGATCTTAAAATCAATTATGAAGCAGACAGGGAGCCAGTGCAGAGAAACCTAGTCTCTGCACAAATAAATGTAATGCTTGCTTTCTGGTGTTAGTCAACACACATGCTGAGTTTTGAAATAACTGCAACTGATATATATTCTCCACATGAAGACCAGAAAGCAGACCATTGCAGTAGTCAACTATGCAGGTAATAAAAGCATGAAGCATGAAAAAGCATGCAAAAGCATGCAAAACTTGATATCTAAAACACAGTTTAAAAAGAGAATTGATTGTTATGTTTAAGTCCGAAAACTGAAGAGGATCCAGAAAGCAGAAAACACAACCACTCATACTTGTCACACTGCGGTGGGTTATCGTCTTGTTTGGGTTTTTGTCTCGTCATTTCCTGTTTTATTTTGAAAAGTAACTCTCCTCTCGTTTCAGGTCACTTGCCCTTCCTCATGTGTCATCTGTCTGATTGTCTTCCCTGATTACCTGATTGTTTCCACCTGTTTCCCATTACCCTCGTGTTTGAAATACTCTGCGTTTGCCTTGTCTTGTGGCAGTGTGTGTATGCGGAAAGATCACGCCAGCGTTCATTGCTCACAGCCATAGCCATAGCTTCTTGACTTGTAAGCACTTTGTTGCTACCTCTGTTAAGGTCTTAGTTACCCTATGTTAAGAGTGATTTTTTTTTTTGTTGTTGCGTTATTAGCGTAGATAGAAGTTTAGTCTCTTCCTTTATTGGCCCCTTCATTGAGTGATTTTCTGTTCTTGTTTATAAGAATAGATAGTTTAGGTTTTCCTCTGGGTGGAGTGTTTTTGTTCTTAGAATCTTAGCCTTAGTTTGCAGATTTATTCCTCCCGTGGGAGCGACTTTCGTTCACTAAGTTTTATAGCCTGTTATTGTTTTTTCCTACCTTCATTTTAGTTTCATAGCCGTGCGCTCTCTTCTAGGGAGAATGCACTTCAGGGGCCTGTTTCATGAAGCAGGTTATGTGGAAACTCTGGTTATATTAAGTTACGTTTATATATTATTATATATTACGTTTGGATAATTTTTCATACTCTCCCGACTTTTTATTTGAGTGTTATCGTTTTTCGTTACAGTCACTGCAGTACATACACAACCTCATCCATCCTCACATTGCTCACATCACCCACCGTGGCCGTGCACTCACCACCTAACAAATACTTTGCGTTGCTCTACGTTTTTTTGCAAATGGAAGTGTGCTATACAACATTGGAGATGCAGAGCACATCAGCAAAGCCACTGTTTACAGAGCTGTCAGAAAGGTGAGCCTCGCTCTGAAACGGTTTCTTTCAGTTTTTGTTGTTTTTCCTGGACACAAGCCTGTGAGAGCCATCAAAGAAGAGTTCCATGGGATTGCAGGTAAAAAAATTCAAATGAATAATAACTTTTCTGTTAATAACATGTTGCTGTGACCTCTGGGAGCCACAATTTGAATGTCTTTTAGGATTTCCAAATGTGATTGGCTGCATTGATGGCACTCACATCCCCATCACTGCTCCTTCACAAAATGAAGGAGATTATGTGAATAGGAAGACCTCCCACAGCATTAACGTGCAGGTACATACATTGATTACTCTTTAAATATAAGAGCACAACATTTCAACAAACCTGTCTCATTTTCTGTACTGTTAAGATCATTTGTGATGCAGCTCACATCATCACAAATGCAGAAGCCAAGTGGCCTGGGTCTGAGTATGACTCCCGTATATATCGAGAGTCTACTCTGAGCAACAGACTGGACTGTGGTAAGTGGTAAAGATCTTTGTCTAGTTTGTCTGTGAAAAATATCAGTACTAAATAAAAGTGACTTTACTTGCAGGAGAGATTGAATGCTTCCTTCTGGGTGACAGGGGTTACACCTGCCAACCCACTCTCATAACCCCTTACCCAGACCCTCAACCAGTCCCCCAGCAGCACTTCAGTGTGGCACACTGCAGGACCAGAGCCAGGGTAGAGATGACTGTAGGCCTGTTGAAAGCCTGTTTCCAGTGCTTACGTCATCTCAGAGTAACCCCTGAGTGTGGCATGTGTTATTCTCCACAATATTGCAACTATTAGAGGAGAGCAACATCCTGCCCTACAAACAGAAGACCACGAGGAGGACCCCATCCACCTGCCAGAAAACCAGGATGGAAGAGTAATCAGAGATCTCATATGCAATAATCATTTTTCATGTTAACTCAATAAAAGCTCAACCACATTGTCACACATTCATTTTATTTAGTCTTCCTTATATCCTGCAGAGAGACAAAGAGAACATTTTTCTGTTAGTTTTTCATATTGTTCCAATAATAAATTAGATTTACCTGTGACTGCACACCCACCTCTAAGTTGTATTTAAGTAACTCTATTTCCAGATCTGCCTTTTGGATCTGGTGGTCCAAGTACACCACTTCCTTATCTGTTTTTTTTTTTTTTTTTTTTTTAATGTTTTTAAGGAGATGTACTCTCTACAACTCCTTGACTGGTAACTGGAAATCCATAAGAATGACATTAAGTCATATTGTTCTACATGTGCAATTATACAGAATTAAACTCTGTTGTTTACTGAAACTCTCACTGTGTCCATTTGTGCTGCAGAATTTGATGGACCTTCTTCATGCTGTCCAGTTGTGCTCTGTTAAAAAAGGATAACAATGTCAGCTTCCATGTCAATATAAATCCATACAAGAATGTCACATGTACACGTAAAGCTGATCTAATATGATACCTCTGTAGGCCTTTCTGTGACAGCAGACAGTGTCTTTGTCTTCATTATCCTTTGAAGACAACCATTTTATTCAGTGAACTTTATATTACTATTGGTTATGAGTTTTGGTGTGTTGAGTTACTTACAACAGGCTGGAGTTGGGCTACATGAGGCTCCAATAGGTGGAGACGTCCCTCAGAGTCTATTGAATTCAAGAACAAACGTCCTGTCTCTAAAAGAAGCTTCATAAAAACTATTATAGAGGTGTGGATGTCTTACATGTTATGAAGACACTTGTGTCCTGGGGGGTGACTGGCTCAGATGAGCTGCCTGCTGGGATTCCCTCAGCCACTGGCCTCCCACTAGTTTGGCTAAGGGCCATCTCCTCTGCCTCTGTTAGAGGTGGTGGTGCAGGTCCTCCACCCGTTTTAGGGGCCTCTGCCCTCTTTATGTTGGCTAGACAGGAGTCAGATGTTAACTTCACCACATTAATTAATGAAACATTACAGAGAACAGAATGTGTGAAAACATAACGTGGGGATGAAAGAGTTTGACATGTCAAACGTTAGCAAAGTGAGATACAACCAGGCTTGTTATGTTTCCGCCTCACCTGATTGAATTATATTTTTATATTTCATTTTCAACTGCCTCCAAGTCCTTTTTTCACCCCATGGTTTGCACCTACATGAACAGAGTGTCAATACCATTTTTTACATGCAATATTTTATGAGTGATTAAACCCAAAACTTACGCATTGACTCGAGCAGTGATTTTTTCCCACGCGTTTTGTCTTTCTTTGGCCGCTGCTGCCATGTAATTTTTTTTCGGAATATATCTTCATATTCGCCGTACGCCTCCATCAAAATTTCCAGCTCCACAGGTGTAAAATGTGTTCTGCGCTTTCTTTCCCCTCCGGTATCCATGGTGAATCAGCGAATCGGGGCTCCATTGATGATGGCTTTTTTATAGTCGCAGTGCACACACTTGCCTCAACATACTCAGAGTCAACAAAACTAATGCGAATCAGCTTTGTTGAAACAGCAAACTCTGAGTTTGTCATCTCAGGGTTTGTCAACTCAGAGTTAATATACATACTCAGTTTGTTGAACTTGCTTCATGAAACGGACCCCAGGAGTTTTCATAGCATTATTGTTTTCTACTCTGCCAAGACTACTCACTCAAGAGTTTCAGCGTGATGAAATACATATCATCAATACCTGGGCTGAAGCGTTTTTACTACAGAGAGTAAATCAACAATCTGGCGAAGGTGGGTAGAATGACCTGGCTTTTTATAGTGCAGGTAGAAGTGGAGCTGACTGGAAGAGAGGCATGAAGGATAAGTGGGTCACCATGCTCAGCGCTAGACATACACAACGCAGACAGACAGACAGACAGACAGACAGAACCAACCAGAAACACTAAGAAGGGGAACAGAACAGAAGAGAAAACAGGGAATTATGGGGAAAGTACTTACAGGCCCTGACATAGAAAGGCCCTGGTTCATCAGGAGACACAGCAATGGAGAGCTGTGTGTCATCAGCATAGCTATGGAAATTTATGCCATTTCTCCTGATGATGATTATAATGGTAGCATGTAAAAGTTAAAAAGTCTAGGACCTAAAAATGAACCCTGAGGAACCCCACAATTCATTGTATAGTTTTTAGATGAAAATTCATTCATAATTCTAAAAAAAAAATCTGTATTTATGAGGTTAAAAGCAGTAACAAACAATTAAAAAAGTACCAGATTCAACCCAGACTGTGAAGCCTATCTGAAAAAACTGAGTAGTCAACAGTGTGAAAGACTATTCAAGCAGTACTAATATTGAGGGTTTTTCATATCCATCTTGGTCTTGAGGTACTTTATGAGCTTAACCAGAGGTGTCGCTATACTGTAATTGATCTATAAACCAAACTGGTATTTCTCTAAAATAGTCGGCGTTAATAAAATCATTTAGCTGATTAAAAACAAGCCTCTCTAAAACTTTATTGAAAATGGTAGATTGGATAATGGTGTGTAATTAATAAGCACGGAGGGACCTAAATTGTTTCTCTTCGGAAGAAAAAGACAGAAGACATCTGAAGAGAACAATTTAAATTATTGAGTAAATCTTCATTTAAAAAGCCTTAAAATGTTTTGAAATGTGATGTGGGGATGGGGTTTTAAGTGAGACAAACCTGAGAAATGTCAGGTTCAGGCTCACGCAGGACTCAGACGCAGAGATGGTGATAGAGAACTTTTTAGAGAAGTTTATTTTCCAAGCTCAGCCCTAATAAACCTCACACAGAGCGACAAAAAACAAGAGGCTATGAAAGTTATCTTGGCAAAGGCTATGACTAGACTAAGAAATTTACAATTTCTATTGTAACAGAAAATCTCTCCAACAGGAGGAATAAAATAACACAGGAAGGAAAAAACTACTGAGAACAAAAAAATCACTCTAAGATGAGGATAACTATCCATGAAAACAAACAGAAAAGGAACTAAAAATCACTCCATCGGAGGAAGAAAAAACCTAAGAACTAAAACAGACACCACTCTATGGCTAAATCCTGATCTATGAAATTTACAACAAAAAATGACTCTGGAACAGAGGCAAGAATAGACCGTGGCACAAGGTTACGAAGACAATAGCTGTGACTTGAACGAGCGCTGGCGTGATCATGGACGGACGAAACACACTGGCACAAGACAAGGCAAACGCAGACTATTTGAACACATGAGGATAATGGGAACCAGGTGGAAACAATCGGGTGATAGGGAAGACAATCAGACTGGAGACATGAGGAAGGGCAAGTGACCTGAAACAAGAGGAGAGTTACACTTTAAAATAAAACAGGAAGTGACAAGACATAAAACCAAGACAAGACAATACCTCACTGCGGTGTGACAGGAAATAACTTTAACAACCATGACAAAATTCTCCAGTTTCCATTACTACTGAATTGGACTTCAAAATCTTTAAATCATCAGCTAGGTGACATGCTGCAAGACTCCAACGCTCAAAAGTTGAGAACAGGAGCTTGGGTTGTTCTGGTTGTCAGTTATCAGTTTTGAAAAGTAAGCTACTCTTTCTTGTTTAAATGCTGTACTGTAAATAGTCAGCTCTTCACAGAAGATTTATTCTTCTTCCATCTTTTTTTAGAGGGGCCACTGTGTTAATTGCCGTCTTTATTTTACTGTTATAACTATCAATAACAAAATCACAGAGGGAAGGTAAAAAGTCTGCAGGCGATTCATAAGATCAATTTAATTTACAGACACTTCAATAGTAAGATTGCGTTTCCTAACAGTTTGTTCTGGAATGATGTGATATTTATAGAGAGGCCACAGGTTAGGCCAAAGTCTAAAATGTGTCTTTTGGCACAACCCAACTGGTCAAGGCAGTTGACCACCGCCGGGGTCTGCTCCGAGGTTTCTGCCTTCTAAAAGGAAGTTTTTCCTTGTCACTGTCACCAAGTGCTTGCTCAAGGGGATTTTGTTGGGTTACTTTAAAAATCAAATTAAAGAATTTGATCTAGACTTGCTCTAACTGGAAAGTATCACAAGATAGAATGATGTGCAAAACATGTGTTTAGTAAATCTAATGTCTTTAAAATCAAATGACCCCTACCTGTTTCATGGAGGAGCATGAAAAATTGTAGTTTATTATCAAAAATGAGGCTATTAATAAAAATGCCTCATTTGAAAGAGATCATTCAGAAGTGCCATATTAATTGTTTCTGGCAGAGTTTTCCTTAAGAGTGGTCTAGGATTTGGTGGTTTTTGTGTATGAATAGATCTGATGTATCACTGATGGATGTTAAACTAAAACAACAGTGAATATGTGGGGGTTATGGGGGGGGGGGGGTTGTGACAGACTGGTCAGGTAGACAGTTGCCTTCAGCGTGGGATGATGTTACATGCTGGATGCTGTATGAAATGTTGTTGGAGAGAAAACGGTAGCCAGATTTGTGTAAGTGTAGCTCAGGCCATTATCAATCATTTTGCTGATTGTATTTATAATGATCCATTACTTATTTTTTCTTTTAAATGTAAAAAAGCATGAAAAAAAATCACAGTTTCTCAGAGTCAAAGTGACATCTTCAAATTGCTTTAGAGAAAAGCAGTAAATATGTATCCAATGATGAATGGATAATCAAAATAGTTGGAAACAAGAAACTAAGCGTCCAGATTAGTCTAATCATAAACTTTAATGTTTCGAAATACAGTGTAATGTTTATGAATCTTACATATATATTTTTATTGTATTAGTTATGGACACAGACATGCAGATGTCAGCATGGATCCTGCACTGGTCGCCACTCAGTCATGGGGCTGACACACAAAGACAGACAACTACACACTCTCACACTCACACCTAGGGGCAATGTAGAGTAGCCAATTAACCTAATGTGCATGTTTTTGGTATTGTGGGAGGAAGCCGGAGTACCCGGAGAAAACCCACGCAGGCACAGGGAGAACATGCAAACACCACACAGAAGGGCCCGGACCCAGACCCGGAGTGGCATTTTGTTGCCATTGTTATGTTCAGTGTAAAAAAGAAAAAAAGGCACTGTGAAGAGAGGTCTTCATTGTAGTAGTATTGCGAGATGCTGGGTTTGAGGAAAAGGGCAGGAGGACTGTGGCCAAATGAATGGAAAAGCGACTAGTCTATCATGATGCCAGTCAATGCAGACACAATCCAACTTTAACCTAGCAGTTATTGCTCAGTAAATCAGTCATATAAACAGCTACAGCTGAAATAGCTTTTTGTTTGGAATGCATGTTTTCTTGAACACTTGACCATCACACCTATATGAGCTTGTGGACCGCCAAGCAAAGCCACAGGCATTACTGAGGAGTTGGACGACGCTTTGTGGATGTAACTGCTGTCCTATTCTTCTTCTTTTCTTTTTCTTTTCTTTTTTTAAAGGGACTTGTGCCCATTCATTTATGATTTTTATGAGATTGTTTTTATCATTTTGAAAGAGAAGGTTTGGCTTGCAATTGTTATTCTAATTCCTCCCAAAGGTATTCCATGGGTTTGAGGTCAGGGCTTTGTGCAGGTCAGTAAAAGACCTCCACATCAAATTTATTTAACCAAGTCTTTATGTACTTCACTTTGAGCACATGAGCAAAGTCATGCTGGATGGCAAAGTTTTTGCTCTTGTGCTGCTAGAGCTGACACACTGAGTATTTCCATATGAATCATTCCAAGCTGCTGCTTGGTGTAGGGAGGTCTTCCCCCTTTGGTGAGACATTGGGCTGAAGGCCTCTACAAACTCCAAGCTGACATGGTTCACTGTCTTGGCAGCTTGCTGTTATGATGAGAGGATTCTTACCACAGCTGCTAGCCAGAGAAAGTGGCTATGACTCACCCCTCCACCCCCCAACCTACGTAAGCATGGTTGGTCTAATATGCTGTGTGTTAGTGAGCAGCTGAGTTTACTATGTGTCCATTATTACTATGTTTTGTTAAATCTTTCAGAGTAAGGGAGGGGGGGCGACTAGACAGCATTACACAACATACCCAAGGAATTGAGTAAGAGAATGAAGAAGATTGCGTAACTTAATGAAACAGTCATCATGAGTGTGTAGTGAGGGAAAATACATTACTCTCTTCCAGTGGTAGAAAGTAGCTTAGTACATTTTGTCAGGTACTCTACATTAGTACAGTTTTGAATTACTTGTGCTTTTCTTGACAGGAGGGGGGTAGCAGGTATTTCTATTTTAAGTTACTTTATTTTTCAACTACATTTTCAGGAAAACTGTAGTACTTCTGAATCCACTACATTAATCTTACAGCTTCAGTTACTATCTTTCAAAATATTTTAAAACATTCATTCAATGTGGTAAACTTATGAAATAAAATACATTGTTAAAGTTTAAACTTAACCATACATACATACAAGTTTTTGAGCTTGTGACTCCACAGGGCTCCTTGTAATGTTTTGTTTGTCAATTCCAGAGAGACTTTGCCCCTCCAAACTTGTCACATGGATTATGTATTGTCCAATACCGAAAGAGGTAAAATGACCCAAGATTTCACAAAAACAGCAAAGATTAAAAAGTACTAAAAATGAAGTCAAGGTTGTATGTTAAATCTTCTTTCTTTATTTTTTTTTTCAGGCATTCATACTGTTTTTATCACAGCAGGATGTCAAATGACAATGACAAATGTATCAAAGGTTTGGTTAGTAAATGGGCATTTAGTGTAGGTGACTTCCATGATGGAGGCATGGCATTGCATCTTGTCCCAGAGCAACCATTTCTAGATATTGTTCTTATACCTCAGCTAAGTTGTTGGGTTTTTTAATCATTATTGAAACAGCTTCTTATCAGTATTTTTTGGTAAAAACTAAAGCCTTTTTTCTCAAATTGCTTCTGAGAAGATGTTACATGCATTCATTCTTTCATTCAGGTTTTATTACTGCAACACTCTCTTTGCTGGGTGACTCTAACAACAAGTCTCCAGCTTGGTCAAAAGGCACCAGTCACAGTCCTCATGTGTGCATACTGTTACAATCCCAGCACAGGGAAAATACAGACGAAGGAGGAAATAAATCAGTCAGTTTTACAGTAAACAACTCAAAGCCCATCATATTCCTACAGTGCTTAAATCACTCATTTTGCACATGCGTTTCCACTTATATATTTGCACAATTTATTGATGTAATCTAAAATACACATGACATTTTTCTTTTTTTTTTCTTGATTTTTTTAAATTTATTTCATAAAAATAGTTCTTCATGTGCCTAGTCTATATTTACCTCTTACCCTGTCTCTGGTGCTCTTGAAACACTCAGCACCAAAGAGAACTGACTATTCAAACTCACAGTCCTGCTCATACTCATTTTAAAGCATTTAATGGTTTGGCTCTCCAACATATTTCTGACCTACTCACTGGCTAAAAGGTCAGTCACACTTTTAAGGTCATCTGATTGTGTTTTTCTTTCTGACTGTACACAGATTAAGACTCAGTTCTGGCGAATAGGCTCTTTACTTACTTTGTTCCCCTTTTCATGCTTTCCTGCTGGGAGCTGTGACACACCAACTCAGATCAGTACCAAAACTGAGCTTGAACCTGATCAGAGATTTTACAGATAGATGGGACACTCCAGGCAGCAGACATCCTTCTTCTACAATTGCTTCCACAGCTGTAGGACATCTATTGCTGCTGTCCACCAGATATATGTATGTATGTGGCTGACCTGCTCTGATTGCGTAACAGCAGAGATGCAGAGTACTGGGTCAGTGGTTTGTCTCACTGCAATGTATCCTGCAGATGAGCTAAGCGGAGCAAGACCCAGGAGGTTTCACTACAGCGTCATAATCCTGAACACCCAGGTCAACCCGACCCCTCCCACGTCAGAGACAGAGGGTGGCCTTTACCTCCTGGAAGCACAGTGCAGCTGGAATCTGCACAGGCCTGACCCAACATGTGTAATCAACAGGGGTACAAAACAACAAACAAACCCATGAAGAAGAACATGGACATAAACACATATGCGGTGAGCTTGCTCACACACTGAGACACACCTAATCCTTTCACAGCCAAACACAGCCAGACCATTGGCTGATTAGTTCAGCTCACTGTTTGTCTGTGACAAGAGGGTGCTGGTAACAGCTTGAGGAGCTTGACCTCCCATCAGGCCTGAGGACCTTTTCGACACAACTCAACTCAAACACCCAGCATGTTTGCTGTGTCTGATGCTGTTGGCGCACAAACAAAGGCACAAATGATCTTTTTAGCTGTTCTCACTACTTACTGCAGTTACCATACCAAGCAGGGATGCAGCTGCACAGGATGCTGTCAGTACAGGAATACGTTGTACCTAGTGAAATATGTAGTGCCTATGTAGTACTATAAAGCTTGATGGAAGGGGGATAATGATCTATGTCTGTTTGGGCTAGATCTCTTGGTGACAGTGAAGGTTCTCCTTTATCCTGTAACATTAAAGGTATTTTAGCCAAGTGGTCACTTCCAGCTTAGTGGCCAAGAATCCAGCTGTGGTAAGAATCCTCTCATCATAACAGCAAGCTGTCAAGACCGTGAACCATGTCAGCTTGGAGTTTGTAGAGGCCTTCAGCCCAATGTCTCACCAAAGGGGGAAGACCTCCCTACACGAAGCAGCATCTTGGAATGATTCATATGGAAATACTCAGTGTGTCAGCTCTAGCAGCACAAGAGCAAAACACTGTTTAGTTCTTATGCTCTAGCAGCATAAGATAAACCTTGCCATTTCTTAAAAGCTAATCCAAAAATGTTATTTTGGAATTCTCTCTCGGATGTTAAAAACATAAAAACATCAACGCTCTAAAAAGTCTCCACAGGGCTGAACTCCAAAACGTGTTGAATTTCAATAAAAGGAAAGTTGAGAAAGTGTTCATATTTAAAACTACATCAGGGATTAGCTGGCTTAAAGCACGAGGAGTATTTAAAACAGATGGAGGAAGATTTTTGAGTGTTAAGACATGAAGTTCAACACACTGAAATATGGTAGGGTCCCATCAGACAAAAGAGAAAAAAGAATAATGTGGTGCATTTTTTTAGTGCAGTTTTCTTTAGCCTGATTTTGTTGTGACATAACATCCAGATTTGTATAATTGCACAACTTCTTTAAGTATTGCTCGTCCAGGGGCTTCACCCGGACAATGAGTCAGGGACAGTGTGACAGTCTGCTGTCAGTCATTGGGTCTAGCATCACAAAAAAATCACTACCAACTACAAGAAATGCACCGGTGCTGGGTGGCTGAGCGTTTGTTTGCAATAGGTTATGTTTGTATAGCACCAGTGCTATATTTTGGGCTTGACTTGTTACAACTGAACAATATGGAAAGTATGGTACATACACATTGAGAACTGCAAAGTAACAAATCTGATCACATTGTTCTTAATATTGACAGTTTTGGTCAACATGTTATAGCTAATAGCCTGTTTAATAGGCTTTATTTACTTATTTTACCCAGGACTCTTTCTCTCTCACACACACACACTGTGTATGTGTGTGTGTGTGTGTGTGTGTGTGTGTCCATCATCACAATATTGCTATCATTTGCCCCATTACACCTCATACTTGCCCCTGGAAGACAGATTATATATGAATATTATACATATATTTGAATAAAATGCCCAAAATTCAAGATAATTATTATCACTGTTATTATCATTATTATTGTTATTATTATTTTATGAAAATGTGTCAAATTTAACCTGTGCATGATTTTGATCTGTTTATATCGGTGAGCCATGAAATATTTATTTTACATAATGGTATTAAATTCAAGTTTTGTTAAATATTTGTTAAAATGTATTATTTGTTAGTTTTGGTGAAGACCTAAATCTTGGAATGATTACTTGGGCACATCAGCTGAAAAACAAGGAATGCTCAGTAGAATAAAGATACTTCTGAATATGCTTTTTAGTCCCTTTGAATGGACAACTTGTTAAATATGGCCAAAATTTGAAGCTAGCTCCAAAAGTGTAAGGGTAGCTGGAATATGATCACTCTCAGCTCAAATAGTCAGAGGCTTTACTATCAAACTGCCACTGGACTGCATTCTCAGGGTTTTTGCGTCATATTTTATTGCTTTTGGTTGAAATGAACTAGGTGCTCTTCAACACCAACAACACCAAATCTCCACGGGACCCAGCCACCGTCTATGTTAGAAGTGGATGTGAGAAGAACCCTGATAAGTCACAAGTGCAGATACACTCTTCCTGCACAAGTGAACAACCAGGGGATAGGTTACTGATGTGGTGAAATCTTACAGGTACAGGTCCAGGTGTTCATCTGAACATTAAACTGGACTGGACTGACAATACAGATGCACATTAAAAGAAAGGACAGGTTCTATCTGTGAGGAGACTCAGGTCTTTTGGAGGGCCCCTTGCCCTCCTGAGGGCCTTTTATGTCTCTGTGGTGGCATCAGCCATCTGCTATGGAGTGGTCTTGTATTTCGTTTGCTGATAGGAAGAGGCTGAATAGGTTGATTAGAAAGGCTAGCTGTGTCCTGGGGTTCTCCCTCAACCCAGTGGAGAAAGTGGGTAGAAGGAGAATAATGCTTAAGTTATCACCTCTCACAGACAACCTGTAACGCCCCATGCAGGACACTCAGGCAGTTCCTTCAGTGACAGACTGCTTCACCCACGGTGTGTGAAGGACAGAATCAGAATCAATCAAGAATCAAGAGTCTTTATTGTCATTATGCAAGCATAACGACAAGATTCTCACATATAAAGGAACATATAAATAGCAGCAAAATTTAAAATGAACACTTAAGAAAAATATCAAAAATATAAAACACAAAGTAAAGTGAAGTGAATAAAGTGCACTTAGTGCCACTTTGTGGTGTTCTGTGAGTGTTTGATTGTGTGTGTATGTGTCTGATTGTGTGTGTATGTGGGACATGTGTGAAGTCCTGTGGGGGGGTGGGATGTGAGTGTTTCACTGTAGGGGGGTTATTGCTTTAACAGCTCTGGGGAAGAAGCTGTCCCTGAGTCTGTTGGTGCTGGTTTTAATGTTCCTGTACCGCCTTCCTGATGTAAGCGGTACAAACAGTTCGTTGCCCGGGTGGGTGGGGTCTGTGGCAATGCGTCTGTCCCTTTTCTGTACTCAGGCAGTGTAAACTGAGTCCAGATCTGGTAGACTGCAGCCCACAATCCCCTGTGCTGTCCTCACCACCCGGGCTAAGTACTTCCTGTCCTCTGCTGTGCAACTGCCATACCACACAGTCACACTGAGACACAGGATGCTTTCAATTGTGGCTCTGTAAAAGTTCACAAGCAGCTGAGAAGAAAGTCCAGTCCGTTTCAACTTCCTGAGAAAGAAGAGCCGTTGTTGGGCCTTTTTCACCACGTGAGAGGTGTTCACTGATCAGGAGAGGTCAGACTTGCTGATGTTCAGGACCAGGTTGTTCCTGGAACACCATTGTGTCAGGTTCTGGACCTCATCTCTGTAGTGGGTCTCATCATTGTTAGATATGAGACCCACCACAGTGTTGTCGTCCGCAAACGTAACGACCATGTTTTTGGGGTGGATAGCAGAGCAGACATGTGTGAAACCTTTACCTTCCTACTGCTGTCAGACTCTTCAGTGAGTGCTGTGTCCAATAGACCACATTCATTTATTTATTCACTCAGGGCAACATTTATACCTTTACTTTTACAAATATGTGCAATTCACTGACCAGCTGTTGGTCTTCTTATATTCATTGTTGTTTGTTTGTCTATTTATTTATTGTTATGTCTTGTTCTATATTGTGTCTTTGTGTTTGATTTTGCTCTCTAAAATCCTCCTTGCTGCTGTGACACTGTAAATTTCTCCATTGTACGACTAATAAAGGATTATCTTATCTTATAATAAGTAACTCGTTCTTTCCTACATGTGGAGGCAGACACGCACAGTAAGGTAAACAGAGGTTGAAACTAAAAGGCCATATCGGTGAAACTCTTCAAAAGTTACATTCCACAGGAGAAAGGTACTTAAGTGAAAAGCTTGACAAGTGATCAAGTGCCTTCAACTTCAAGTGCAAGAATGCAAATATTTAACTCTTAATCAAATGAATACTAGGACTGAAATGTACCTAACATCTCATGCCTGTCACTTAGCTGTAAAAATAATTCACTGCATTTGGATATGTATTGCCAGTAACAATACATGTACTGCAAATGACCTATTTGTGAAGTAAAAAAATTCCGGAAGACTACATTTACTCAGATCTGAAGGCTTTAACTTGTGTTCTTTGCTACAGCTGGTACTGCATTTTGGGTGTCCATGAATGTGCAAAGTGATTAGAAAACACAAATACTACAAAGTAAATCATGAAAGTTAAAATATCTCATAAAGTCAAACAATTTTATAGGTGCCTCTTCCCTGGTATTGATGATCAGTATCAAGGCTGGCTAAGGCTGAAGAAAGGTGGAAGAGCAGGTGAGTGTTAGCTGTCTGGAGTCTCCAAGAAATCCATAGAAGTTTAACATGGGTTTTCCCAGGAAACCGAGCTTCTGAATCACAGGAACTAAGCTCAGGTGGTCATGGCAGGAGAAACAGGTGAACCTGAACAAAATCATAGAGTGATTCGTTGACAGGGGAATGACACATTCCAACTGGAGTCTGAATGGACTAAAATTGATTTTAACCTCCTTTTTAACATTTTAAAAGGCAGCTATAAGACGAATTCTGTCCTATCCCCACTTTTAGTTGTGGTGCAGAGTGATTTAGCAGGATCCTCAGTCTGCACACCTGGCTCCAATCCTCCTGCAGGTCTCACAGCATGTCTTTTCATTGACAATTTTAACTTGTTCCAGAACCATGCTTCACTGTTCGGCAGAGGTTTGTCCAAAGAAACAAGGCTGCGTATGCAGTCCAGTCCTCACAAGCATGACTGTTCACCCATCACTCACCCCTCTGCCATCTCTGCCATCAACCTCCGGACTGGACACCTTTCTGTAATTACCCTCCCTCCCTTACCAATTCCACCAGCTCCCCCTACAGCCTTGGAAATGTCAAAGCTGCTATACTGCAGCTGCTAAGACTGTCATTTCCACCCACAAACCACTTGTAACTTCCTTTATCTCATGCCCTTCAACTGTTAATTTTACAAATCTTATTAAAATCCCTCAGCAGACACTTTTAACTCTGGGCTACCCAAACCTGCAAAATTTGATCTTTTAAACGTCATGTCATAAACGACATGATTCACGTAACAATAAGGAATTAATATGTCTAGATCTTATTACTTCTAACAGTCTGGATTTTTTTATTATGACTGAAACATAGTTATCAGAAGAAGACTGCAGTTTGCTTATTAATTCCTTTGGTCTTATTATTTTAATGATTATAAATAACTCATTAGAGAATGATACACCCCCTATACTGTAGTGCATCTTCTTATAAAGAAACCCAATCTTGATCCTTCTATGATCAGTAATTTTAGACCAATTTCAAAACTCTTTCTAGAAAAATTGGTTTTAGCGCAGCTTTTAGATTTTATGTCTCAAAATTACCTCTTTTAGAAATTTCAGTCTAGTTTCAGAACATTTCATAGAGACAAAAGAACCTTTGCAGTCACATTAGGTGAACACACATCTTCCACTGCTCTGGTTCCCAATCTACTTTTGAAGATTCCAGGAACCACAAGTAACCCTGCATTTTGGGAATGTAAAGCTCTGGTGGGATAATAGGGAACTATCAACTCTTCAAGATAGGATGGTGCCTGACCGTTCAGGGCTTTATATGTGAGGAGGAGAATTTTAAAATCTATCCTAAATTTTACAGGTAGCCAATGTAGAGAAGCCAGTACAGCAGAAATATTATCTCTAATGCTGGTTCTTGTAAGCAATTGTGCAGCAGCACTCTGGATTAGCTGGAGAGTCTTTATAGACCTATTGCGGCAACTTGATTAAAGGGAGTTAATAATAATCCAGCCTGGAAGTAATAAATGCATGAACTAATTTCTGCATCTTTGTGACTCAGAATGTGCCTATTTTTTGCAATATTGTGGAAGTAAAAGAATGCAGTCTTTGTTGTGAGTGTGTGTTATATGTGAGTTGAAGGACTTTCCTTGAACTTGTCAAAAATTACTCCTAGATTCCTTACAGTGGAGCTTGAGGCCAAGGCTAAGCCATCTAAAGTTGTTATATCATTGTATAATTTGTTTCTAAGGTTTTCGGGGCCCAGAACAATAATTTCAGTTTTGTCTGAATTTAGAAGTAGGAAATTGCAGGTCATCCAGGTTTTATGTCTTTAAGACATGCCTGAAGCTTTACTGGCTGATTTGTTTCATCTGGTTTCATTGATAAGTACAATTGTGTATCATCCGCATAACAATGAAAATGTATGGAGTGTTTCCTAATAATATCACCAATGGGGAGCATATACAGGCTGAATAATATTGGCCCAAGGACAGAACCTTGGGGAACTCCATGACTAACTTTTGTGAGTGTGGATGATGTATCATTAACATGAACAAATTGAAATCGATCTGATAAATAAGACTGAAACCAGCTTAATGCAGTTCCTTTAATGCTAATTAAGTGTTCCAATCTGTGCAATAAGATGGAATGGTCAGTGGTGTCAAATGCAGCACTAAGGTCTAACAGTACAAGGACAGAGATAAGTACCTTGTCTGATGCCAGTAGAAGGTCATTTGTTACTTTGACTAATATCTCTGTTCTATGATGAGCTCTAAAGCCAGATTGAAAATCCTCAAATAAGCTATTACTATGTAGAAAGTCACGTAGGTGATTGGCAACTGTTCTTTCAAGGATCTTGGAGAGAAATGGAAGGTTAGATATTGGTATATAGTTGCCTAAAACCTCAGGGTCAAGTGTGTGTTTTTTAAGGAGAGGTTTGACTACAGCTACTTTAAAGGACTGGGGTACATAGTCTGTTATCAGGGACAGATTGATCATGTCTAATAGACAGGTGCTAAGTAAGGGTAAAGCTTCTTTGAGCAGCTTAGGCATGTTGTCGGTTTAAAAGAAAAAATGTATGAATTTAACTGATGAAGGTTAATGGGATAAAAGCAGTCAAGATAATTATCTGGTTCTGCTGTTGTTTCTAAGGCTCCAGTGTTTGATGTTAGATCAGTACCAACTGAGGTCAGTAGGTGTTGAATTTTCTCTCCAATGTTTTAAATCTTGTCATTAAAAAAGGTCATAAAGTCATACAAGGCTCGATAGCACAAATGTGTTGCTAATCCATAATGTAGGTAATATATGCAAATGAACATTGTTCAATAATTTTTTCTTTTTTTTTTTTTTTTTTTTGCACCCAGAGCACCTCGTTCTTCTCTCAGCAAAAGCCTGCCACATGATGTGAAACACGTCATCTGGCAGACCTTTGTGCACCCTAGGGCTATTGTAGAAACAACAGACTGTACTTACGCTCTCTCTCTCTCTCTCTCTCTTTCTCTCTCTCTCCCACCCCTCTTTCTCAAACTGTGAAAGGAAAGTCTCCCCAACTCAACTGTGTAACAAAGCAGTGCATATGAAATATAAACCAAGATCCTCTCACACCCATTGTCTATTTCTGTCCTAAAACATGATGTACTGTATAGCTTTAATAGAGGAGGTAGAGGAAAAAGCAACTGCTATACTGTATTGTTTTCTGTATTGGAAAAATAGGGCAAAAAAAACCACCAAAAACTAAGGAAACTGTAAAAATATTCAGTTCTGATCAAAGCTGAATCAAATTGGCCATCTTAAATGTTTTTGAGAAACATATTGATTCCTGCATCAGAACAGTCGAGCCAAAACCAAGCACCACCCAACTTGCACTACGTGACCCGCCAGCTGGAGCATTTACTGGTCTGGTGTGATGCAGTGCTTACCTTTTAAGCAAAAAGGAATACCACAGGCCTTTTTTCAGTTTTCTCTAGTCGTTTGGCAACACCTGCAAAAATATCTGCATTCCACTGCATCCACAACATACTTATTAGATTCAGTTAGTTAAGCAATTTTAATGTTTGACAAGAAAAATAAGCATTACATTGTCTTTTCCATTGTGTGCTCATTCTGGTCACTATATGGATCTGGAGGGTATTTAGACAGCCAGTCTCCAGCATTAACTAAATAGTGATGATAATAAAGACTGCACATAATATGTGTTCATGGGTGGGGTGTGCTTTTTCTTTTTTCACTGTCCAGGTCCCCACTGACACATAGCAGTGTGAATAACATGAATGACCTCTACATCTTTGTGGTTTTATTCAGCCCGTATTTTTTTCGATATGATTTAGAGTTATATGGATTAGAAAGTTCCTGTTCACGCTACCATGGATGATCCGACAGCAATTTCCTGGATTTTCCCAGATTACTTTTTATACTGAGGTATGAACATGACAGTCACGAATATGATCTGCACAGAGACACTAATATCAAGACTACTTCCTGTCTGACCACGCGACAGGAAAAATGGGAGAGTGGGAGATTCCAGAATGTCTACACGTGGATACTCAGGCGTCATGTTCATAGACACACACACACACAGTCACACGCCCGTGTCGTTATTCACTCTCACTTTCATGAGCTGGCTCTGTGTGGTTGCACATATTTATTTTTTTTTCCTGTTTGAGCACATTTGTGGCTTAGCTTTGGTTTAAGAACGAAGACCAAAACATGTACCCTTTCACAAATATATTTTCTATGTTTGTGCAGTGTTGCTCAAGTTAATGCGCTGCCAAGAGAAGATTCCCTCCTACATTTTCTTATTTCATCTTTTAGCCTCATGAGTATATCAATGTGAATCCATGCCATAATTTCACATTAACACTGTCCAGCCTGTTCAACAGAAATTCCAAACAAGAGACTCATTCCCATACTCATTTTCCATAGCTTACACAGATGCATCTACTCTTTCCATCTTTGTATTCACTTCTCCTCTGGATTAATCACTTGTAGATGCCATCAGCTCTTTACACCCCTACAACCCACTCACATTCAAATTCTGCACTGATCCGCACTGTCTCAGACAGCTACTCCCAATCCTGCTTTTATATTTATATCATTTTATTTGGCTGATGCTACAGTGCAAGACTCCCTCTGTTTTCCCACAAGATTAAAATAAGTAAAATCAACAGAGGAATAACAATAAGGACTCTGGACACATAACCAGGGAATGGATAATGCCCTGGCCACTGTTTTGGCAGTAACTTGCAAGGCCAGGTTGCTCTGTGCTCATAGAAAACTAGCTTAAGGGAAGCCAATGCAACTGCTTACTCTTACTCTGACTATACAGTTCTCTCTCTTTCCCCCTCCCTCTCCAAATATAAGTTCAATCAGTTCAAATTCAGATTCCATAATATCAGCCCAATCATGACACATTTTATCATTTATTGTTTCATCTTGTGCTGTATGTCATAGTGGAAAACAGCTGCTAAGCTAAGCATCCAGGACATGTCACCATGTCCCAAAAAAGATCAGCATAACAAAATTCCTTTGCCTTCAATTGCTGGGTACGACAGTTTCTGACATTTGGTGACACTGACAAATATGGTGTAAATATGGTGAAGAGGCACTGAACCTGCAAGCACGTCATGATGTGTCCAAAGCATACTAACTTACCCATCATATGAGTGGTCTTTGTTAAATATTCCCTTATGGTTTCCATCTGCTCTTACACATCTTTGTGTTTTCTTAAATGCTTTATTATTGTAAAATGTTGTTGTTTTGTGAAACATTTTGTGAAATGTGTGCATTTTATGTAATAATGCATTTTATGAAGTATTGTTGCGTTTTCTGCAATGGTGTGTTTTGTGAAATGAATAAGTGTATTGTATCACCTCCTTTATCATGAAAAAATTAAATAAAACCTATGAGTGACCTTTGCATAAGACAATTATTTTTTGTACAAATTGGGGGGGGGCATGGAAGCAGCTAAAAATTAAATAAAAAGTATAATTCAATCAGGTTAGGCTTAAATGTAACATACTCATTGTTGTACCTTACTGTAATAACATCTGACACATTAGACAAAATAAACATCATTCATTGGTTATTCCAATGTGCAGCAGCTTTATCCTTCACATAATTAATAAAAGTAACATCTGACTTCCCTGCAGCCAACAGAAAAGGGGAAAAAACCAAAAAAACAAATCCAGTCTGGGCCTCAAAATTGTCTTCTAACTCCCTGTGAACTAAAGCAGCCTCCTCATCTGTAGGATCCTCAATAAAAGGGCATTCCATTTTAACAATAATTACTCGACCATTCTCCGCTAAAATGTGTGTGACTGAATGAATGAATGAATGAATAAGGAAATGAAGTGGCGGTTCGGCTCTGTAAAGGGAAGTAGACAGACAGAAACTCGGGGTTCACTAAAGAAAACCTGCTCCCAAACAGGTTATGTTACCGTGGTAACTCACTCTGAGTATAAGTTACCTCTCTCTCTTTGAAACTGGCTTGACTCACCCTTCTGTCTCAGGTTTGAGTTACCTTCCTTGCTGAAACAGTTAACCCAGAGTTTCCCTCACTTCAGGCTTAACTTGCTCAGAGATTTCATTAAACCTGCTTTCTGAAAACTGCGCCTGGTATGTGTAGAGAAACATTTCCATGTAATCACAAAACTTCCACATTTGTTACACAACATGCAGTCAGACCCTCAAGCACGGATTATATGGTGATAAAGTGATGATGAATATAGGGATTCCGTACTTGTGTGGGAGTAAGTGTCCAGAGTTAAAGGTTCAGCAAAGGGGAAAAGAACCTACAGTAAACGTACATATATGAGAATATGCTGTTTGCAGTGAGACAGCATTGCAAATGAATTGGAAATTGGTCAATAGATAACCTTAGTAGCTCCAATGCAGTAAATGGACATATAAAATTAATTACATACTGTAGATTGCCTTAAAGGTCTTGAATGAATGTGATATATCTTCCAGTCAATCTCCCAAGTGTGCTCTGTATATCCTGTTTTAATTTCGTAATTATTCACTGTTGTGTTGTTTCCAGCTTTGCATTTCTTGTCTTTGTTCTTTCTGTCCAATTTTGATTACTTTCACCTCTGATTAGAATCAGAATCAAAATCAGAATACTCTATTGATCCCTGTGGGTTTTCAAATTTTCAAAAAAAAAAAAAGAGGACATGAGTTATCATCTGTAAGCCTCGCTGCCCTCTTAAATGGGTTGAGGAATGCCCTGGAAGACACTGAAGCTAAAATGTTAAGAGATAGCAGTTTGTTTGCAAAATGCAGGAATGCTGAGCAAAGATATAAACAGCGTGCAAGAAAAACATTGTAAAGAGAAAAGCAACTGATGAAAGAAACGGTGTCAGAGCAGTAACATCTGAAATTCCCTGCAGTGAAAACTTGGGAGAGCTGAAAAAAGTGTTTAAACAATAACAGGAATTAGATGGCTGGAAAGATTTAGATATGGTGAGAAAGTTAACTCTAGTTACTCTAGTAACTGTAGAGTTTAAAGGCAAGACCAGACAACTTTATTTGTATAGCCCATTTTTACAAGCAGTTTGTCTCAAAGGGCTTAACATAACATCAGCAACATCCTCTGCCCTTCGACCCTCACATCGACTAAGGAAAAACTCCCAGAAAAACCTTTAACAGGAAAAAATGGAAGAAACCTCAGGGTGAACAACAGAGGAGGGATCCCTCACCCAGGACGGGCAGACGTGCAATGGATGTTGTACAGGCAGGAAAGCAGTTAACACCATGAGATATGGGATAGATGGGGAATGTTCAGTCAGGGGAGAGCTGATGGAGGCAGCTCCTGGTAGGCAGGCTGGGCCGTGAACAGGGAAAGCAGGAGCAGCAGGTTGGTTGATGAGTCTTATCGTTGGCTTATTGACCAAGACAATGAGATCCATGTTAGCTGCACTATATTACCAAAAGTATTTGCTTATCTGACAAGTGACATCTCATTCTTAATCCACAGGGTTTAATATGACATCCGTCCACCCCTTGCAGCTATAACAGCTTCAACTCTTCTGGGAAGGCTTTCTACAAGGTTTAGGAGTGTGTTTATGGGAATTTTTGACCATTCTTCCAGAAGTGCATTTGTGAGGTCAGACACTTATGTTGGACGACAAGGCTGGCTCGCAGTCTTCACTCTAATTCATCCCAAAGGAGTTCTATTGGGTTGAGGTCAGGACTCAGTGCAGGGCAGTCAAGTTCTTCCACACCAAACTCTCATCGCTCATCAGTGTCTTTAAGGGCCTTGGTTTGTGCACGTTGTATAGAGATGCAGCCCCATGGGTTGGTTTTGAGGTTTGGTTTTTTGATCAGTGGTTTGGCAAAGTATGGCCAAAATAAATGTCATCTTTGCCAGCTAACACTTCCATGGCACTATTTGAACTGTACCCAATTGATATAGCTTGACTATCATTAACTATCTTTATCATAGTCTTTATCAAGTCGCTGGCCGAATGGAATCAACGTTCCATTCAGTCGCTGGCTGATTCTTTATCAAGGTTCACTTTTCTGAAATTCTGTGACCAAAAGCAACACAATCCAGCTTAACCTGCTTCTCATTCATTCAAACTATGCTGGATAAAACACAAGTCTGCAAATTTATGTGATCTCTGCTTCTGGCTATATGCAGTCTGGCTTAACTACGTCCACATTAAAAATGCATGATTTGCTATTGTACTAGAATAAGCATTCACTTCCTGTCATGTGTTACTGGTGGCATACCTCACTGGCCAAGTCAGTCACCTGATCTGAAGCAAGAACAACAAACAAGTAACAGCTGAAGACAGCTGTAGTAAAGGCCTGGTAAAGCATTTCAAAGGAGGATTTGGTAATGTAAATGGGTTCCACACTTCAGGCAGTTATTGAAAGCAATGGATTTTCATCCAAGTATTAAAACCAATTGTAATTGTGTTAGTGTGTCTCATCATTTGTGAGCCACCAAAGTGGGGGTGGGTATATAAAAATGGCTGTGATTCCTAAATGATTAATGGCACACTTGTGTCAAACTCTTTGAATTAATGTTGAAAGTCTTCACATTCACATCTTGAGTGTTTCATTTCAAATTCAGTGTGCCAAAAATCTTGTACAAGTCCCAATACACGTATATGGACCTAACTGTGTAAAAATGTAGCCTACTTGCCTTGCATGAGGCAAGTAATTTCAAAGTAAAAGTGAATTGGAAATGCAACTCTGTATTATTCCACCTCATGTGTGAGAGAGCTGGACCTACAGCTAGAGTTTATGTGTTACTTTAATGCCACATAGCCCCACAAGATGGTACCTCCCTTTGTTTTGTGAAATACTAGAGGTAAGAGTTCACTCTGTACCATCATTGTAGGCGTAGCTAAATGTGTAGCGCAGTAATAAGTGGTGTAGTTATGCTAACTATACGCTACAGCTCATGCATGACAAGGCTTTGTATGTCAAGTCAATGTTAAGTTCGTAGAAAATAAAGTACCAACTTAGGAAACCCCAGTTTGATGCCTTCTGCACCTACTTGCTCCCAGTTACAGCTAATGGCTGTTAGCTAGTGCATTAACAAAGCTTCAGCCTCTGCTGTCACAATTCTAACAAAAAACATTACGAAAGAACAAGGCCCTGTCCTTTCAGTGGCTCAGAGTGAAATCAGTCACATTCACCAATCTACACCGCATTCATTAAATTGGCATTAGTTTGCAGGTGGCAAACAACTAGCAAGGAAGTAGAAGGCCCTAAAATGTACCGTGCCCTTTTCAACTCTAACTTAAGACCAGAAGATTTTTCTGTCATGTCCTCTTTGTGTCTTCTCATCTATTTTTGATTGTGTGAAGGGGGGGTAGGAGAGGAGCAGCCACAACCATAAGTAGTCTCGTAAATTAAAACCTGCAAATTATTTTAAATCACTGTTACATTTGCATTCATTGCAATAGTGTGGACTAATAAAGCACTGCTGGTCTGAATGAAAATGCCATCGAAAGACTGAGACCTCAAAAAAGTGGTCTTGCGAAAAGACCAATCTCGACTACCACAACACTACGAATAACAGTAGTTTATTTGGGAATATCCAGTCAGGTTTTGAAATGTATCATAGCTCAGAGACTACTGGTCAAAGTTTTAACTGACCTTCCAACTGCACCAGACAAGGGACTAGTCTCTGTACTTGTATTGTAAGAACTTAGTGCTGCAGCTGAAACCACTGACCATCACATCTTATTACAAAGACTGGAACATTTAATTGGCACTAAAGCAACTGTGTTAATCTGGTTTCAGTAATATTTATCAGATCAATCTCAGTTTGTGCATGTTAACAATGAATCCTTCATGTTTGCCAAAGATAGCCATGGAGTTAAACAAGGTTCTGTTGGTTATATTGTTGGTTTTGGTCTTTACTTGCTTCATAGCATTAAGGTCCTAGGAATGGCATGTCCGTCCAAGTTTGTTGCAGATATTCATATAAGTCCTAATGATTTTATTGATTTCCCAATACTCTTATAGTGCCATCATTAGGTCAAAGTTTTAAGTACTTAAATTACTATAAAATTTGAATTACCTGCCGTTCCTCCATAATATTGATATTTTTGGAAAATATCTAAAAAAAATGTGATTAAAATAATTTCAAAACTAATGACCTGGATAACAAAATATATGCATATAGAAAATGGATTAATGTATGGAGAAATACAATTTTCAGCCTCAGCCTTCAAAAGTCATTGAGTAAGTTGAGCTTTCTTTCTTCAAAGCTTAGCATGAATCAGGTGTGTTGTCATATTGGAGTGACTATAGCAGTGACTAACAAGACTCGGTATAAACAAAGCAAGAGCCCTCAGGCCTATAAACCTGCTAGTAAGCACACACTCATACAGGCTCACACACATTATCCCATGTGAATGTACACACCCACATTGCCAGCCAATAATGCTTCATCTTTACTCTGAGTCACAGGTTTTTACTCTCTGCTAAGCAGACATACTGCATCACATCCACAGATAATACCAACTGACTGTTTATTACAACACTAACAAATTCTTCAGGTTAGACCACCATCAGTTTTTTTTTTAGACACACTGTATGATATAAATATTCAAGAGTGATGAGGTATGATGCAGTGGAAGTTTTTAGAGCAGATGTCAGAGCATACGTTCCTGAAGTCACGTCAGAATGAAAACTTCAAATCCTAGGATTTCTCTCTCTGATGTCATTACTGCTTCTTACATGTTTTAGAGAACACACCCAGTCACACACACAAACACACATGCACACAGACCTCTCAGGAGGTGACAGGTTTTATAGGTGAAATACATTTTATTTTCAGCTGTGAATGCTTGTCTTCTTTGTTGACATTTGCTTGAGTGAAGTCTTGTCCCTCATGTGTCTATCTTTCCCCTCATTCTTTCTGCCTTCCTCAAATCTGGTGACATCCATTGAGCTTTCTCTCGACCCATGTGACCAAATTTGCAGCCGTGATTGCAACTTGAGATCATTCACCCGTTATCAGTTAGCTATCAGTTAGATCACAAAACAAATTCCAGTTTCAAATGAAGTCCTTATCAATCAATCACCTTTCTAAGGTGTGGCAATAATTTTTCAGGTTTGTGTACACAATTTTTTTTCTATCACTTTTTGAATGTACAAACAAGTGCCACAGTGTGAATACCTTCTATGGTTAACTGTCCAAAAGTTTTCCACGCCCATTTATACAATCACATCTTACCCCTTTCAGTGACAACAGAGTTTTTTGTCCTACCTTTAAGAGTGGACATTTGGAGAAGAATCAAACACTTTTGCCTTTAGATGTGGTCAAATGATATACCAATGTGTTACTTTGAAGTGAACCCTTATTCTTGCAAATTTATCATGTGACGTGTCGCAGTGGTTGAAGTCCAATCACTCGCTCCGAACCTGCCAGTGTATCATATGGAAACGACATTATAGATGTACAGTAGCTAATAATGCTGTGTGTTTGACCGATCTCAAAACTACAGTTTTTACAAGCTGCAGTTGTTTCCTCCAGGCCTCTCATCCTTTCATTTTTACTTTATCTGAATGAAGAGAAGCGTTGTGAAGTATTTGAAATTAGACAGATACTTGCATCACTTCACTCAGTTTCATTTCACACTGCACTGAGTTAACTCTTTATGTCCAGTTTTTGGATCTTCCTACTGTTGTATGCAATTGTGCCACCTCTGTGTTAGGATTACTATCTTGTGTTGTGTTGCTCTTTGTGTTGTGTTTCTCTTTTCTCTTTTTTCCTGGTCTCCCAGTGGCTCATCTGTGTTTTTGAATGCCTGTCCAACCGGAGTGAAGCAGGGCGGAGCAGGCAGATTACCCACACACCTATTTCTCAGACCTTGTAACCTTTTCCAGTCTTTGTTCGGCTGCTTATTTGGAGTCCTCTTTAGCTCTAAGTCATAACACACAACACTCTGAAGGATGCTTCAAATTCAGCTTGTTAGAGATCTTGGTAAAATGCCTTTAAAGGGTCTCTCATTTGCAATTTGGCCATTTAGTTTTAAAGCTGTTATTACAGGACATATTCTCTTCTCGATGTTCATATTTTCCTCATTTCTCACTTTATGTCTTTACTTCTACCTTCATCTCTATCTTCTTTTCAACATGTGTTCTTTCTACTGCTTTCCATGGCAACTGCTGTTTCTGGGTAGGGTTTCTGCTAAATGAATGAATGAATGAATTAATAAATAGCACTCAAAGGGGATAGGCCCATATGCTTGAGTGGCCTGTATTTCTCTTGCTCACTCTTTTTCACTGAAATATGAAATCTAATGAGATTCTAAATATCCAAAGAAATTTGGAGGCGCTGGGGATCCTTCGTTGTGAGAAATAGCAATTCAATTCAATTTTCAATTCAATTAAATTTTGCCAATTCATAACACAGTTATCTCAAGAGGTGTGTAAACAACACATTCAGAAAAAAAAAAAAAAAAAAAAAGAAGAGAATCAGAGAGAAACAGGTCCCAGAGCAAAACCCCACACTGAGTAAGCATTTGGCGACTGTGGCGAGGAGAAACTTCCTTTTAACAGGCAGAAACCTCGAGCAGAACCAGACTCAGACTCTCTTCTGCTGCGACCGGCTGGGAGGGAGAGGGGGGAGAGGAGAGACAGGGAGATGGAGAGAGAAAGGAGAGTGAGAGAGGACAGACAGGGCGGATAGAGAGAACAGTGCAGAGCAGGAGCAGCAGGATCCAGGCAGGACCATGGAGAGGGTTCTGGATCCAGCAGCACTATCAGTGCAGTAGGCAGGGCCATAGAGGGCTCAGGATCCAGCAGCAGTACCAGGCCACTAGGAAAAATCCCTACACTTGATGTTGATGTCTATCCAATAGTGTTGCGCTCTAACATGATAGGCCCTTTGGAATACCAGTGCAGCCTATTACTCAGAGTATACTGAAGAAAATAAGAACAATCCCAGGTTTCTCTTCAGCACTGTAGCTAGGCTGACAGTCATAGCGCTATTGAGCCTTGTATTCCTGTAAACCTCAGCAGCAATGACTTTATGACCTTTTTTAATGATAAAATTTTACTCATCAGGGACAAAATTCAACACCTAACTTCAGCTGGTAGTGACCTGCCTTCAAATGCAGAACATGCATTTGAGCATTGCTAACAGCTGTAGGACCAGACAAATATCTAGAGTGCTTTTCTCCCATTGACCTTCATAAACTAAATTCACTGATCTCGTCATCAAAACCAACAACATGCCTCTTAGACCCTATCCCAACTAAGCTGCTCAAAGAAGTATTATTTTTTTTATTATTTATAATTAAATATTCAATTATTTTATATTCATATATATATATTGGGCTTTGCAACAACACCTGTCCTTAAAGCTGCTGTGCCATCATTTGGGAAACTTCCAAAACCTCGCATCAGAGCTGGTGACGCAACAGAAGGCATGTGCGGAACTTGACCATGAGTGTTACACACAACGGACTGACAATTGTCTGTCAGAGTTTGACAGATGTTTTCAAGACTTTGCTTCAGTCGAGCCAGTTGCTACATTTATGTGCAACTCTTTTCGGGAAGATGTTGACATTGATTCACTCGCATCAAAAATTGCAACACTGTTTCATCAAAACTCGCCTGGAGTGGAGGAGGAGATTTTGACACTACAGGCTGATATTGAGCTGAAGTCCAGGGCTCATGGACTGTTCTGGAACTTGTTCAATGAGGAAAAGTACCCAAACATGAGGAAATGTGCAACCTTCTTGACTGCATTATTCGGCTCAACTTATTTATGCAAGTCAGCCTTTTCCCACATGAAGATTCTTAAGTCCAAATACCGTTCCACCATGACTGATGATCATTTGGAAGTGTGTTTGAGGTTGGCTATCAGCAGCTACTGTCTGGACTATGCAACCCTGGCTGATTCCATGCAGTGCAAGTCATCAGAGTAAGGTAATGGCCAAAAATGCACAGAACTGTATTGTGCCATACAGGTTCACGCTGTTATGCAAGGTACACCAACATATATTGTAAATATATAAGGTATACTCAGTACATATATAAGTAGATATATGTTTTGCATTTTTGTTGTAGGTAAATCATTTTGACTTGGCCATTTTAAAAATAGCTCGCAAGCCAAAAAAGTGTGGGCACCCCTGCCTTAAGTCATAAAAACCTGGATGCAATTTTCTACTTCTAAACTCAGACAAAACTGAAGTTACTGTGCTGGGCCCTAAACATCTTAGAAACACATTATTTAGTGATATAGCTACCTTGGATAGCATTACCTTGGTGTCCAGCCCCACTGTCAGAAATCTGGGAATTACAAATTTCAAGGACTGCAGTTGTTCATCTATGCAACATTGCAAAAATCAGGCATATCATGTTTCAGAAAGATGTGGAACAATTAGTCGCTGCATTTCATACTTCCAGGCTGGACTATTGCACTCCCTATTATCAGGCTGCCCCAAAAAGGAATCTTTTTTTGAAAATGGTGCAGCACGCAGCAGCCTCTCTGCATCTACTATGGTCCTACTTTATGTACTAAGCCTGGCCTGTGGCATGATTCTGGTTGCATGGTTGTCGGAACAGCTAATGTTGCAACTGGACTATTGCAACTCCCTGTTATCAGGCTGCCCCATTAAGTCCATAAAGACTCTCCAACTAATCCAGAATGCCGCAGCACGTGTAGTATTTCATGTTCCATTCCTTAGTATTCCATGTATTTGGTCCAGACAGTCTTCTTTCCAACAAAACACCGTAGGTAGCCCATAACTGTAAACCAATCATTAGGTAAGAGAACGGAGTCAACAATTAAGACATTTAGAATTTTGATAGGATAGAACCTTAACATTTAATATTATTTTGTTCAGTTCGCACAAAGTGTCCCATCATGGGACACACAAAAGAGAATTCACGAAGGAATAGAAGCACACAATGAACAAAGCAGCATTCCTGAAAGCTTTGGACAGAATGACTTTGTGGCAGCTTTAATTAATTCATTATCAAACAAACTTTTATTGTGGTGCCGTCATGCCAAATGTGGTCAGAACTGTTTGTGCTGCAAACAAAAGAGCTCACATGAGCAATCACAAAACCTACTGCACTTGCATATGTATACACAGTAATACCTGACATTTACACCACTAATCAGCACCTTATTAATTACAGTTTGAACATTTTAGTTTTAGTTACAAAGTCACTTGTCAGTTATCCCTTACCCACTTTTGCAGCAGTTCAAAGAGCTGAGGGATGTAAACAACTGGGAAATAGAGAGCCACTCCCAATTGTTGGTGAAGAATGCCTCTGAGGACCCATTTGGACGTGTTTCCGGGGCCTCCTAGTGATGAGGGCCTCCTTTTCCACTGTGTCCCTTTCTCCTGAGGATTGTATGTGTTTTGGCCCCTCACGTGTTCTCCCTGTGTCACCCTGCTGAGTGTCCCACAAGGGAGAAAATCAAAACTTAATTTGATACTAATCCATCTAATTGAAGGGCCAGATTCAAAAGTAGAGGCTGTCTTTGATCTGCTGCAGGGAGTGGAGAGTAAAGATTGTAGCTGATTAAGCAACTTAGGTGCCATGGAGAGAAACAAGGCCTTTCAGGTTCTTTTCTCCAAGCTTTTTTTCTTCATTCTTGCACTCGACCTAATTTTCTCTCTCAAACAGACCTAATTTTGTGAAAAAAGATTTTGAAGCTCATAACATGCATTGTTACATAACATGCATAATGTGAATATTTTCTACATGTTCCACAGCACAACAGTACTTTGACCATGTCTGTATCCCTTGAAGTCACTGTGGTTTCGCTTTCACTTTGTGCTCAACCGTCTGTCTTTTTGTTTATGTCTTGTCCGTCTGTCTGCTGGCGTAGGTCCTCCCTCATGGCTCTCCTGGACCATTGCGTAGACCTGTCTGCAATCAGCTTATCACTCTTCTCAGTCTGCACACCTGCCTCCCATCAGATTATTAGCCTTCAGCTACCCAAGCTTTCCAACCACTCTTCACCAGATTAGTGCATAGATTCTGTCGTTTCTCCTTTTATTTCCCAGCGTTGAACTGTTGTCTTTGTGTGTTTCGTTACTCATCAGCCACCACCCCAGCTTGTTTGTCGCCAAACCATCACCCACAGGTATCGTAATTCCTGGTTACTTTAAAACACACTTCTTACTACCAAAGCTCACCCATCATCGGTGTCCTGCACTTGGGTCCCACTTTTGGACTTAACATATGTTATACGACAACACCTAGGCAATTTCCATTAACTGAAAAGGGTTATGAAATATGTTAGCAAGCTATAGGAAAAGCTATTAAGTAATCGTTGCTTTTTTAATATTATATCATAAATATTAGTTCAAAAATATGATATCTTTTTAAGAATCTCCCTCTCTTTTTGACAAAGGCTTCATAATAAACATTTAACAATATAAAAATGAGGTTCCAGTGTCCTTTGGCATTTTGTAAAGGAAACACTGTTTATGAATTACACAAAATGTTTATATTATGACATTTATTTACACAGGGAAGCTTTCACGGTGATACAGATTCGCACATTCACACATGGAAGCTGTATTACATTACCCCGGCATAGAGGGGACACAGGTTTGACCAAAGTCAGCCACTGGGAGAAAAACTTTCCTTTTAAGCAACTAATGAGGAAGCCATAAGACTTCTAAACTCCCAGGGACAGGACTGACATACAGTCAAACACATAAACATTCACAAACAAGCACATACGCTTCACACAAACCCACGCAACCCCAAAATTTGCACACCTCTGCACTACACACATTTTAAGAGTCATTCCCGAATGTTTAACTGTATTGCACTGTCTTGTGTGTTTTGTGTTTAACAGTGTATATCGTTACTGTCCGGCGAAAAAAACGTATCTCCACTTTTTACGTTTTTGACATTTTACATTGTACCGCATGTCCGCATTCCTCCCTAGCAACTGATGTGTTGGGTATTTATACGACCATCAGTCAAACTGATGTGTGCACGTCAATATCACATTACTATTTGCCTATGATTTATCTTGATTTCAATATAAAATGCAACCCAAAAGCTTTTGTTAGCGTAATGTGTAAAGTGGACATGTAGAATATGTAAATAACTGCACATCATTGGAGCACATAGTAAAAAACATGCTCCGAATGCTACGAATTTTGGAGATACGTTTTTTTCAAGGGGCAGCGATGATATACTGTAGATATCTGGTCATATTTTTTACTTTTTATATTTTTCATTTTATATTTCAGTTTTTACTTTTTATTTTTTATGCTTTTGTATTTTTATTTTATTTCACTTATGTGTAGTCTCCTGTGTAGCACCATGTAGCATCCTGCAGGAATGCTGTTTGATTGCTCTATACATAGCTGTAATGACAAATAAAGCTCCTTGAATCCTTCAACTACACCCCCTTATTCAATTAGGGGGAGCATAGTTATGGTTTTGCTACACCAATTTTTGTTTCATACAGTCCCTACAATCAGGTGGTTACATTTAAACACCATATATCAGTTATTATTTTACTGTTTTCAGCTGACAAAAGCATGTAAAAAATCTTCATTGGGACATTTCATTCAGGTTGAATTAAATGATTGAATGAGTTTATTACAGGCCTGTGACAGTCAGACACCAGTTTTTTGTTTTTATCAGAAGAACATTTGATTTATTTTCTACAAATATATAAAAAAACAAAACAAAAACAAAACAAAAAAAAAACTTCTAAAATGAATCGGCAACCGTTGCTTTAAAAACCAAAATTGCTGTGGCTAGGAAACACAGTCATGTTTGAAACCTAAGTGACAAAGTATGGTGCGTGGATGATCAGTAAGTAATTTTAGTTCCTGTTCCTGTTTGGGATGAGCAGAGCTTTGCTTCCTCTTGACAATCATAACTCCTCTGTATGATCACTTAAAATAGATCATGTGATAAGCACTGCTTATTTTCTCACGCTGGAGGATATGTGAGACATGAAGGCTGCGGTAAAGGAATGCTTTGTAAGAATCTGAAAGATTTTAGCATGACATAATCAGTGTGTACCTGCCCTAACATGTTATTCATGTCATCCGTCTGTCAGACTCTTAGCACAGGGCCTCAGGTCCTACCAACAGCTTTCACCATCAGATTGTTCATCACATCATCACCTGTAAGGTAGTGGTGAGAGACTGCACCATTAATACCATTTTTTTTCCAGGATGCACTATCTTGGGAAATTCTCTGTGATAAATCCCAGCAGTTCATGGTTGCTGCCAGAACAATATTTTTTTCTCTACTCATAAAAGTCAGTCCATTCATCACTGTTTTCCAAATATTTTAATAAATACAAATGACTGCAATTTAATTTGGATAATCATGGTCCCAGAGGTTGATTGCTAAAATTTTTGGTGACCCCCTAACCTTGTGCTGGTGCACTAATGATTAGGCAATGTGTGTGTGTGTGTGTGTGTGTGTGTGTGTGTGTGTGTGTGTGTGTGTGTGAAAATCTGAGTCTTTATGCAAAATGAAGCCCATTCATAAAATAACACATACATACATGACAGAATAACATGGCGTCACAAACCTGGCTGCACATCTTTGACAAAAATGGGAAATGCACACAACAAAGCCAAGTAAATTATTTATTGTTTAAATAAACAGAAATTAACCTGCAAAAGAACTTACATTAAATGATGGCATATGTGAAATCAGCAGCATAGGTGAGTGCATGGTTGAAAATGTTGTGTGGTGTAGCACCACAAAACAAATGACAATCAAAGCCAGGAGAATGCATTCTGACAAATAAACAAATAAAAGCCAGGAATGGTTTGTAGAATGCAATGAGTTTGAGGCGCTGACTTGGCCTCCAAACTTTTCAGTTCTCAAATCAATCCAGCATTTGTTGGATGTGCTGGAAAAACACGTCCAATCCATGGGGGCTCCATCTCACAGGTTACAGGATTTAAAGGATCTGCTACTGGCGGCTTGGTGCCAGATACTACAGCATACCTTCAGAGGTCTAGTGGAGTCCATGTCTCAACGGGTCAGGACTGTATTGGCGGAAAAACGGGGACCTATCAATATTAGGCGGGCAGTAATAATGTTATGGCTGATTGGTCTATGTTGCACTGCATACTGTAATATTTTGCTGTAAATGGTATGCAGTTCACAAAGTATTGGTTCTATACTTAGGTTGTGTACACGCTAAAAATTATCTGCACATACTGTTTTAGCGTGCTGGAATGTCTTGTCTCTTCTCATCTGGTCTTCTTATCTGGGTCCAGGTCTGGTTTGTGGGGGGAGCAGTCTCAGCAGGGAAGCCCAGACTGTCTTCTCTCCACAAGCTCATCTGGTTGGACATCGAGGTGTTCCCAGGCCAGGCAAGAGATATAGTCCATCCACCATGTCCTAGGCCTTCCCCGGGGCCTCCTCCCAGATGGACATGCTTGAAACAACTCCCCAGGGAGACATCCGAGAGGCATCCTAACCGAGGCCTGAACCACCTCAACTGGCTCCTCTTGATGCGGAGAAACAGCAGCTCTACTTTGAGCTCCTCCCGGCTGACGGGTTCCTCATCCTATCGCTAAGGCTAAGCCCAGCCACCCTATAGAGGAAACTGGTTTTGGCCGCTTGTATCTGCAGTCTTGTTCTTTCAGTCACTACCCATAGCTTGTGACTATAGGTGAGGGTTGGAACGTATATTTATTGGTAAATCGAGAGCCTCGCCTCTCCGTTCAACTCTCTCTTCACCACAGGGTCCATATCACAGTGGACGCTGCCCTAATCCACTTGTCAATCTTCCCTCATTAATGAACAAGACCCCAAGAAACTTGAACTCCTCCACTTGGGGCAGCAACTCTCCTCTGATCCAGAGTGGGCAATCCACCCTTTTCTGGCTGAGAACTTGGGAGGAAATGGGAGGCCTCTGTCCTTTTAGAGCTGGCAAGACACTCCAGTATTTTTCCATACCCTTGACAAAGCTCTGGATGAGAGGACAGACAGAAAGAGAAAGTGAAGCACAGACGGAGGAGGGGAGACACATGGCGATTAAAAAAGAGAACTGAATAAGCAGAGGAAGAGGAGCTCCATATTGTTCAATCTGGAACGTGCTTGACTGCCTTTGTTTTGTCCTCATGAAGGTGCAGATGTCTTTATTTGAGCATTATTTATACAAAACCCTAATGCTAATGTGGTGATTTACAATTTTTTTGACATATACTACAAATATATTTGGTAAATGAATACCCTTACCCTTAGTAAATGACCTCATTAACATGTTTAAAGCAAGTTGGGACAGCAGTAACAAGAGACTGGGAAAGTTGAAACACCTGTTTGGAACAGGTAAACAGGTTCATCGGTACCAGGTAATAGTATCATGATTAGGCATGAAAGAAGCATTTACTCAGTTGGTCACAAGCAAGAATGGGTTGAGGTTCACCCCTTTGTGAAACACATGACTGCATAAAGGATATTACTCCATGGGGCTCAGGAACACTTAATAAAACTGTTGTCAGTAAACACAGTTTATTTGAAAAATGATTACATTCTGTTTTTATTTACTTTACTTTATTTACATCACATATTTTTTAGAATTGCTGTTGTAATTGCCTATTAGAGCCACCGGTTTTGATTCTCCATTGTCCCAGCTCTGTTTTTCCAGGCAACCCCTTTGTGGAAAAGTACACCGTAGCAGACAAACTGGCCTCTGAACAAGACATACCACAGTGCAATTGTACAATCAGACAAAGAGTAATATGAGCTATATACAGCCATACAACATTACCTATTTAACACTTTTTCTTCCACATTTTTAAGGGAATGACTATGTGTGAACAATTCGTTTGCTCTCAACAGTCACTCTACTGTGTGATCATAGCAATGATTCTCAATGCTATGACCACTCTACTGTGTGATCATAGCATTGAGAATCATTTAAATGGAATTAGGTGTCATATGAAAAACGTCATAAGCATAGTCTAAGATAATACTACTCTTTGTGTCAGTAATCCTCTATGTAGCTCAATAATGCCAGTGACAACTGGTAAACATAAATCTGTAACATCTTCCCAGTGTTTCGGTATGGTAAGGGTAACTTGGAATGCACCCACACAAGTTTTACATAATTCAAAACTGAAAAAAAGGAGTCATAAGGATCACAGTGAGTAGTTCAAGCTGGATTGGACAAAATCAACATTTTCTTTCAGAGTTTCTGTTACACCTACAGCTTTTTCAGTAAACTCTTCAATAACGATTAATGGTTAATTCCTTACAAATGGGTCTTATTTTGGTATTTCTTGTGATTATTTCTTATCACTATTAGTAATATACTCACCGTAGCAAATGATTAGGTCTTGAAGTGTAAAAGTGAACAATGTAAAACTCAACAAACATGAAAGGTGTTGTGATTTTGGAGAGACTGTATGAGCGTCAGTCAACTAAAGCACAAAAATGATCTGGCACTAGTCATAAGAGGAGGTCTAAACACACAGAAACATAAGCGTACCGTAGTTTAATTCCAAAATATATACGAAAACTGCACTTTGCCACATTATCTGAATAAACATAAACCTGTGCCATTTGACTCACACTAAAGGAGGTTTGTTTCTCAACAACTGCTTCTTTAACAGCAGAAAAAAAGGTTCCTATGTATACTATTTGAAAGGTTTCACAACATGAAATGCTTCCTGCATGAAGCAATGAAGTGGAGAGTTATAGATGAGTTGGCAAGGACTGAAATCTACATGTTCTGCCTGGCAGGAAAGTTGTGGTCAGAGGTGAGAGGATAGATACTGTGCAACAATTGCGCTTTCACACTATACTCCATTTCACTTGACTGTCTGAACATTCTTTGTTGAACCCCTACATGTCTAATCTTTGTCTAATCTCTCTCTCATTTTTGGAAATGGCACTATAGCTGCTGAAAATATCAGCTAAAGAAGATTTGCTATGTATTTTCTCAGTTAATATGGTGATTCTGGCCTTGATACATGTGATTCCTGACCTGGTGTGAAATAAATGCCAGTGAAACAAGACATTGTCCAGGCGGAGGATTCTTGGCTTTGGTTTCACACAGAGATTTAATGAGCAGCCGGACCATAAAGTGCCGAGATTGTGTCCCGTTAAACTCTGTCAGATTGATGTTAAACCAAAATGACTTCTTTCTGTTACATGAGGAAGTAATAGTTTTGTACTGGGACACGCAATTTCAGTCACAGTCATTTGTAATGTATCACTTTATCTACTTTCCTAATTTCCTTAGAATAGTGTGTTCATTTGTGGTTGGTGACTGGAAATAACTGCTAGTTATTGCTGCATTAAAGTCTTTGGCCACTCAAGAGCATTAGAAACATTTAAGTGTACAGGTTTTATTTACAGTGATGGTAACATTGTTCTAAAGTCAATTCAAATGTACAGTCATGGATGTCAGGGGAGAAAAAAAATGTGCAAATCTTTGTGCAAAGTTTATTAACTGGTGGCACAGAGTAGTACAGTGTAACTACAATTTAGTAAGGTGTGTCCACAGTCCTGCTTTTCCCTCCTCCTGTCTGTTTTAATGAGTCATTTACTTCTGCACACATTTCTAGATTACTTCTTAATCGAATGACCTAATTTTGGTTAAGAGGCATGCATTTTGCCATAATAAACCATATTAATGCCAAACTCCTGCTAATGATAACTCTTACATCTCTTGTCTGATCATTCTGTGGCAGTTTTCAGACACAAAAGCCCTATCTTTTGCACTTTTAGTTTGTGTGACTTTTATTAACAGTATCTGGTAGATACAACACGAAAAACTGATGCAGTGAATTAGGGAACAATTGTATGCTGGTCCCAGCCTTCTCATTTTGATCGTTTTTAAGACCTACTTGGCACAGCTACCTGTCACCTGACAGCTGTGCAACAGGACATCCTGTTGCAGTGTACCAATACTGACCCCAACCCCCATGAGACCCGCTAAAAGAACACTATTGCAGTCAGAAGAGTGATTTGTTTTTGGATGCTGTCACTCTCATTCTGCAGAGGGTGAGATTAATTAAACTTACAAGCAGCAGGGAATAAAGGATATTATTTTGTTTAAAAAAAAAAAATGTTGCACAGCTGCGCAGAGTTAAATGGAAGGACAAAGGGACAGTGTGGGAAAAGGAGATAAGAGCAGGAAAGTAGACTAACATACTGAGAGAACTGACAGAAACAGATGTTGTGCAGTGAACACATGGAGGACACAGAGAACCGCAACCATGTAAAGAATGACAATGAAGATTAACACTAAGCCACGGTTTTCGACAGTGTTTGTCATATGTTGGCAAATGTGTCACCTCTAAGACACTGTCGGATTAAATGTCACAGTTTTAAAGCTTGCATATGGATTTGAGTCGCTAACAACTCAGCAGCACTTCACACACACACAAACTGTTCCAACTTGTCCCTAACAAACAACAAAGCAAGTTGATTGTGATTGTTTTGTAAAAAGATCTTTATGAACATTTTCTTCCATGGTTACAGTTAAGTGTGAGAAATTAACTTGGTTACGGTTAAAGAAAGGCAGAAAAGTAGTTACATTTACTCAAGTGCTATACTGTTGTGTGCAGTGTAGGAGGAATTTTGGTCATCAGTAATAATTACAAATTATCAAGGATAACTATGAATGAAGTGGATAAAGCTTATTAACCAAGATTTATTAGACACTCGAAAACCTTAGAGTGATGACCAGTAGTAGACCAATAGTGAGTTCAGTCTCAAATGTGGTATTCACTTAAAAATGTCAGTATCCAAAAGATACTGGTATTGGAATGAGAAAGTCTCAGACATCAGACAACAAATAGCTCCACCAGATCATATTTTACACATTCACAGACACGTCCATTGTTATTTGAACAATTTTAAGACAACATTAACATTTCACTGTCTTTTTTAGCAGACATTGTGGCATACATTAAGTCAACCACATGCAGTCTTGATGTTATTCCCACTTGTTATTCCCAATTTCTCAAAGAGGTTTTTAATTCCATTGGTCCTATTATTTTAGTGATTATATATAACTCTTTACACACACACACACACACACACACACACACTTGCTGTGGTGAAGCCTCTTTTAAAGAAATCCAATCTTGATCCCTCTATGTTCAGCAATTTCAGACCAATTTCAAAACTCTGAAGTTTTAGAAAAAGTGGTTTCAGTGCAGCTTTTAGATTTTATATATCAAAATTACCTCTTGGCGGCATGGTGGTGCAGTGGTTTGCACTGTCACCTTCCGGGTACTCCGGCTTCCTCCCACAATACCAAAAACATGCACATTAGGTTAATTGGCTACTGTACATTGCCCCTAGGTGTGTGTGTGTCTTTGTGTGTCAGCCCTGTGATTGACTGGTGACCAGTTCAGGGTGTACCCCGCCTCTCGCCCGTAGTCAGCTGGGATAGGCTCCAGCCCCCCCACGACCCTGACAGATAAGCGGTATAGAAAATGGATGGATGGAAAATTACCTCTGTTGGGATCTCTGACCATGCGCTCTGGAGAACAATATAGAGGCCTACATGTACACCATAAAGCCTGAACTAGAGTGACTAACTGTTACAGACCCCCAACCATGACGTACACCTAGTCGTAAATTCCTGAGTTCGAACCGGCACGGACATTGGCTGTGTGCCAGCCATCTCCTCGGATTCAAGATGACGTCACTCAGGTAATAAAAGGTCACTGCGACCATCAGCCTTTGCTTTTTCCCGTGCGTGCTGTGACAGTGGGAGCTTCTCCAGCTCTCCAAATGTCCAAACCGCCAAAAGGGAGCAACAATGTTTTGATTATCATCATCTTAGATCCCGGGTCACAGTTCTGCAACTCGCAGGTCGAGAAACAGACTGCTGTGATTTTTCTGTAACTTTTCCTTTTTTTTCTTCTTCCGACGTGGATCGCTGGGCAATCAGCTGATCGCACCGACTTTGTTAAGGATGAAACAAAGTTTGTTAATTTCTTCACCGGTGATTCTCCCCGCTGCCGCCGAGGGATCAATACTCCGCATCACCTGAGGCATGGACCGCCAGCATCCCGCTGAGGACGCAAAGTAAGAGGCTTATGTCTGGGCAGAGACAGTGTAAAGTAGGGTTGTTTACACATGATTTCCTGTAACTTGTAAGTGCTGCATTTGTTGATTTTTGTTTCCAGTCGGTCACTTCCGCCGTTTCAGCGAGACCTCGCGTCACCGGTTAAAGGACCAATAGCTGAGCAGATAAGCTCCAGGTTACTGACTCCGCTATTGTGTGGTGATACACGAGACTCTAAAGAATTGGAGTGAATTCTTTTATTGGGTTGTGTTTTCTGCTCGTTTCATTTCTGAACGGTGAGGCGAAAGTCCGAGCACGCGATCACGAACCGTAACCTAGGGGTACGTGGCGCCCAAAGGATTCCGCCCATTGTTCTCTTCTGTGACCACATAAGGAACATCACGTGGGTTACCACCAACTGTTATTTCCTGTTAATTAATTTGGCTATTGGTCCCTGGATTTTTATGTGTATAAAGCATACACTAATTTTTGCTTTAATCATTATTTCCCATAATCATTGACTCTTTTGCCAATAACCAAATTGCTCCTACTAGTGCACAACACCTCTTTGTGCTATGTAAGGCTCTGAAACCAGACTGAAATTTCTCAGAGACAAAAGAACCTTTGCAGTCACTAAGAGTGAACACATCTTCCATAGTCCACATTACTTATGGTGTGTTGCAGGACTCAATTTTAGGTCCAATTGTATTGTCCATCTAAATTCTTTCACTCGGCCAAATCATAAAACGCCACAATGTCTCCTTCCATTGCTATGCAGATGACACACAGATATACCTTCCCATGAGACCTGGTGACCCTAGAAGCCTAGTTGCTGCTGTTGATTGTGTTAGTAATGTAAACTGTTGGATGTCTCAGAACTTTCTTAAAACCAGAAATCTCCCTGTTTAAACCCAAGCATCCTCAGAGCTCTCTAAGTCTTGGTCTTCTGTTCACCAATCAAAAACTCACTGCCAGAAATCTAAGTGTAATATTTGATTCTCAGTCTCAGTCTCAGTTCTGACCCACATGTCAAGAAAAAAGATGTTCTCATCCAACTGTGAACTATATCCTCTAACAGTCTAACCTGGAAAAAAATTTTCCATACCTTCTCCAGGTTAAACTACTGCAACTCTCTTCTGCCCGGCATCTCCCACAAGTCCATTTCATGCCTCTAACTAGTTCAGAATGCAGCAGCTAGGCTTCACACTGGTTTTAACAGATGACACCACATCATTCATATCCTTGCATCACTCCACTGGCTGCCTGTCCATTGCAAAATTGATTTTAATATCTTGCTGATCACTTTTAAAGCATGTCTGCCCCATCATACATAACAGAGTTGTTGACCCATTATGAGCCAGCTCCCAGCCTGAGATTCTTGGGTGGGTCCCTTTTGGTTATTCCTAAGTCAAGGGTAAAAACTCAAGGTGACCAGGCTTTTGCTGTCAGAGCTCCTTGACTTTGGTACGACCTGCATGAGGAGATAAAGCACGCAAGATCAGTGAGCTCTTTTAAATCACTTGTTAAAACCCACTTTTATAAACAGGCTTTTAAGTGAAATCATCTTTTACTGTCTTTAAACTGTCCTTTCATTGCACTGTTTAAAATTTTTCAATTTCTTACAGTTATTGTTGATTAATTTTCCACATTACTTTACTTTCTTTACTTGATTCTTTACTTTACTTTCACTGAGTACATCAGGTCACTGAGTACATCAGATTCTGTGAAGACACCACCATGCCAACCCGGACTGTGCCCTGCTTCTCCATCAACAAACCCTGGATCACCAGTGACCTGAAGACACTTCTGAGCAAGAAGAAGAGGGCTTTCAGGTCTGGAGCCAGAGAGGAGCAGAGGAGGGTGCAGCACGAACTCTGAGACATGCTGAGGACATGTAAAGACAACTACAGGAGGATATTGGAGGCCAAACTCCAACAGAACAGTGTTCTGTTGGAGGGAAAAGGGATATTTCAGTGCCTGTGGACATACACTCTACAGACATACACTATATTAGACAAAAGTATTGTGGCACCAGGCCATAACACCAACAGGGACTTAAATGACATTGCATTCTAAATACTTACATTACTATGGAATTGGTCCCCCCTTTGCAGTTATAACAGCTTTCACTGTTCTGGGAAGTGTTTCTGTGGGAATTTCAGTAGAACATTTGTGAGGTCACGCACTGATGTTGGATAAAAAGACTTGGCTCACAATCCATTCCTGATTCATGGCCAAGGTGTTTGATGAGGTGGAGGTTAAGGGCTCTGTGTAGGTGAGTCAAATTCTTCCACACCAAACTCTAACCATGCCTTTATAGACCTTACTTTATGCACCGGAGCACAGTAATTCTGGAATAGAAAAGGGCTTTCCCCAAATTGTTGCCACACAGTTGGAAGCACAGCATTGTCCAAATTGTCTTGGCATACTGAAGTGTTATGAAGTGTTATGAGGTTGTCCCAATACCTTTGTCCAAACAGTGCAGTTGGGTTTAGAGAGATTATTGACAGAAAGACGGAGAAAAACACACAAATATGAGGTTTTCTGGCTTCTCACCTGGTTACAGATAGCAGAACACAGTGCTATTGCTATTGCTCGTTGATCATTTGTAGAGCAGGACTGAAAAGTACAATATTTCACTGGTATTGTCCTTACCTGAAGACTCAGTAGGGTAAAAATAAATGTGCAGGTAGGGCACCTCATCACTATGATTTCACTATGAAGAACACTATGATTTAAGATGGATCAAATGAATCTTTTGACATATCTTTCTTATTCTGTGGCAGGCGAAGAGGACATATCAATATAGTGTCTTTTAGTCATTTATAAACTAATTTAATTGTGGCGGGTTCCAAATGAAGTTTTACAAGTTTAGCAACAACGACCACACCTCAAACACAACCTATTTCTTCACAACAGTATTTAAGTTCACCTGGGACTGTACTCATAAAACTTCCTGGTACCGAAAATTGCTTCTGATGATGAAATTCTAAGAAAATCCTTAGAATTATGACATTTTCTAAGAATAAGATTCTGAATCACAGTTAACACAAGATGCTGGTAAAGATAAAAGTTATTCACAAAACATCTTAGCCCTTAAGATGAAATCTGTCTGGAGTAGGGAGGACTTTAAAACATTTTGTAGGCTTTTAAAATATGGCCTACAATTTATTCAACAGATATACAGTACATAAAATTGTTTTTATATGGCCCCTCATTCATTCCCTTGCCCTTTGACTCCATTGAATCACATGAAAATTTAAAATTTTTATGAGTTGAGATTTTGTTTTACTTGTCTTTTTAGTAATGTCATTCTCATGTTGTTAATTGCTTTCCTGCCTGTACAACATCCATTGCACGTCTGCCCGTCCTGGGTGAGGGATCCCTCCTCTGTTGCTCACCCTGAGGTTTCTTCCATTTTTTCCTGTTAAAGGTTTTTCTGGGAGTTTTTCCTTAGTCGATGTGAGGGTCGAAGGGCAGAGGATGTTGCTGATGTTATGTTAAGCCCTTTGAGACAATCTGCTTGTAAAAATGGGCTGTATAAATAAAGTTGTCTTGTCTTGTCTTGTCTTGTCATTGACATGACATGTGACGGACAAGTTCTACAAAAAGCTTACTTTATAACATGGTCTGCAAGCTCCAGCTAAGCCCTTTGGATAGCAATCTGTTTGAAGATTAAAAAACTCTTAAAGTCTCACAGAAAATTCTGTCTCTGGTATCTGAGGGATGTCATCCACTAGGCCAAGATGCCCAGCCTTTCACGTCAGGTCTCTCTGAGGGCCCAGTTGTATCAAACCCTTTTCAAGCTGTTCAAGTCCATTTCAGAACTGCCTTTCTCCCCCTGTTGTTCCTCAGGCTTCACAAACTTTGTATTTGTATTTGGTCTGTAATGTTCAGGTGGGTGGTTCACATGATTGCCAGAAGCCAAGATTTCCCTGCATAACATTGCATTGTAAATAGATCATTAATGTTATTCACATCACCTGTCAGTGGTGCTAATGTTGTGGCTGAGGTACACCCATCATTAGGCAATTTATGCCTTGGTTTCATCATTCAAGAGCTCTACATCCCAGGGCATAGAAACTGCTGACTCACTTTCCCATTTCTGGTTTCTGTAGAGGTTCAGACAATTGGCACCCAGCCTCGCTCAACTCAGGGCTGCGTCGAGGCAACTGACTGGAATGCACTCTGCGAGCCACATGGAGAAGTTATTGATGGGCTAATAGAGTGCATCACGGACTACATCAGTTTCTGCATGGACTGCACTGTCCCAGCAATGACTGTCCTTTGTTAACGTAAAAAACAGGATCACTTCTTGATCGGAACCTGTCAGTCTGATGTTGGTTGTGCTTGTATCATCACGCCCAGTGTGCATGCTTGGCCATGCGACAGTTGCATGAATTGTCATGTGATATGTGTGAATGCACCTGTGATCTGCGTATCAGGGCTCTAGTGTGGATGCAGATCATATTTGTTCTAAAACACTGGATTAAAATGAAAATGGACAAGTGTGGATGTAGCCTTCAGAGAGTCCCTGTGCTGTGGAAGTCATCCTGCCTCATCCTGCCATCCTGTGCCACAATTTCCATGTCTTAGTAGCTTCAAGGACTACAGATCTGTGGCATTGACCTCCCACATTATGAGGAACCTGGAAAGACTTGTTCTGGAGCAGCACATGCCTATGGTTAGGCCACTCCTGGACCCCCTGCAGTTCACCTACCAGCCCCAAACAGGAGTTGAGAATGCTATCATCTACTTGCTAAATTGTGTCTATGTCCATCTGGACAAATTTGTGAGCACTTTTTGACTTTTCCAGTGCATTTACAGTTTTTCTGAATTGCTAAAACACTAATTTCTGTTGTGTGAATCAATTGCTCAGTTGTCTAAACTCATTCGTTGAATTGAGCATCATTTTGACAAAACCATAAACTATCTCTCAGTCCTTCCTTTTGCAAAACTCTAAACACATTCTCATGCAATAAAACACAGTTGTCACTGATGCACTTGTGATGCATAACGGTAACAACAAGTGGCAAAATATGAACACAAATAAAACACGTGTCATTCATTGAACACAACGATTCAAAATTGACCACACTTATTTCTCAATAATATAAGCCAGTTCAGAGTGCAAGCAGGTTGGTCCTGCAAGCTCATGACAGCAATGGATCAGAGACACAGAGGATGAGTGCATGTAAGAGGAGGTAGAGACGGAGGACAAGAAGGACGCAGACGAAGAGGAACAGGAAGATTAAACATCAGCCGATTCTGTGTGTCCACCATAATCCGGAGATTTAGACATGAGAACAGGTAGTCTACTTTACTGTACTGTGTTATCATTGAAAGTTTAAAGTACTACTGTATACTGTATATATATTTCAAAACATTACATTTCATATATTTTGCACATTCTCTTTTTGCAGAATTTCAGACTGCCATACGGGGGTGGAAGGACACCCATGTTCAAACCCCAGCAGGAGGCCATTGTAGCTAACATTGTCCGTCAAAACAACGCCATTACACTACGGGAAATACAGAAACAAATTATTGAGAACCATACAGACTTCGAGGGAATCAATAGTGTGAGCCTTTCCACCACTGACCGTATCCTCCATCGCAACAGGATACGAATGAAACAAGTTTACAGAGTGCCCTTTGAAGGCTGATTCAGGCTGATTTTTTTCCACAGTACCTATTATACTACAGTTTATATTTGAATGCAGAGTGAACGCTAAATGCACTTAGTTGTGAAATCTTTTTTGTCTTTACTTTTGCAGATACAAAATGCATGTGCTATACTTTATTGTGACCAATAAACATTTCTCCATAAGCAACATGCCTGGACCACTGTGTTTTCATTTTTTTGGTGTAGTGTTTAATGACTGCTCAGTGGTTTTTCTATTTTGTCCGATTTGTGCAAGATCTGACAACATTGTTCGGTTTTGAGCACATGTAAAACTATTTTGAGGTGATGTGATTTTGCCAAAAGAATCAGAGGTTTTGTGATTGTAGTTTGATTAAAAAGTTTTGTGTTTAGAAGTCTGAGAAAAGGACAGGAGGATTCAAAAAATGTGTTTTAACAATTGTGAAAAACTGTAATACCATCTGTCCAACTCTACTATGTGAGAAACTAATAGTAATGCGGGGGATGGCCACCTCATGTCCTGGATTGTTGACTGTCTGGCTGTCAGACCACAGTACGTGTCCCTGCAACAGAGTCAGACAGAGTGGTCAGTAACACTGGGGCCCCACAGGAGACTGTCCTTTCTCCTTCCTCTTTACCCTCTACACCAGGGACTACTGCACAGTCTTGACTTCTTCAGAAGGTTGCTGATGATGACTTGGCCATATTTGGATGTATCAGCAAGGGTGATGAGGCTGAGTAGAGAGCTACAGTGGCCAACTTTGTCACATGGTGTGAGCAAAACCATCTGCAGCAAAATGTGACAAGGAACAGTAGTGAACACTGATGCTGTCTACAACAACGGCCGCCTCTATTTCCTGAGGCGACTGAAGACATTTAACATCTGCAATGCTGAGGATGTTTTATGAGTCAGTGGTGGCCAGTGCTATCACTGTTTATGTGCCATTTCTCTCACCCCACACCCCCCTCTCCTTCTCTCTCTCTAACCGACTGGTCAAGGCAGATGGCCGCCCACCTAGAGCCAGGGTCTGTTCTGAGGTTTCTGCCTCCTAAAACGCAGTTTTTCCTTGCCACTGTCGCCAAGTGCTTGCTCATGGGGGAAGGTTCTCTGTATTACAAAATATAATTAAAGCGTTTGGTCTAGACCTGCTCTAATTGGAACATGTCATGAGATAATTTTTGTACTTTTGTTGGGAATTGGTGCTATATAAATATCAATGGTGTCAGAAAGCAGGATGCTGTCTCAGTTACACACTATTTTGGACAGGGTCTCCCACTCACTCCACAAAGTCCTGGTTAGTCACAGGAGTTATTTCAGCGACAGACTGATTACACCACTATGCTTCACAGAGTGCCACAGGAGGTCATTCCTGTGGTCTGCGGTCATCAGACTCTACAATTCCAGACACTGAGGCAAAAGACTGTGAGACTGGGTTTGCAATTTTCGCTGTATTTGCTGCACTGTTTTTTTTTTCACTATTAATATAAATTCACCACATACTTGTACAATACCTGTGTATACCTGAAACACAGTTTATAAATATTTTTATATTCTGGATATATTATTGCTATTATTATTATTACTTATTTCCATTTTTATTATAATTCTTTGGCCTGTAGACTTCTAATCTTGTTTGGAGCAACTGTAGCAACCCGTTTCCAAGCACTCTCAACATATTCCGTTCTCAAAATTCCCTCTTTCACCATACAGATCTACATCAATAGTTGCAAGTTGCACCATGTCCAGCCTCAATCCATTTAAAGTTTATTTTGTTTTCCTCTAAAAATAAGCAGGAACATGTTGCAAGCCAAAGTTTCCAGTTGTGCTGGTCTGTTGCCACAAACTGTGATGACAGTCATGCCACATTAGCCACGCAACATGCTAATGCCCAGTTCATCAGGCAGGCCTACAACTGTCAAAACTTACAGCTCCCGAGGTTGAAGGTGGGTCACACACAGTCAGTATCAATTCATCCTTTAGCTTGTACCTTTATGGATCCTCATTGATAACGCAATCCCTAATAAAATTCACACATGTTTGGAATACTAGTGGAATTGTTAGGGAGTGAAATAGTAAAGAAAAATAGTACAGAAATAGCATTTCTGTCACATTTCTATCAATAAATGAGGTTAATGCACTGGGTCTTGACACCCTCGGTGGTGGGACAGATCAATACTTTTGTGTTGATTCTAAAGGAAAAAAACAAAGAAGAATGATATGGCCTCTTAAATGATGGCAGTAACTTTGGTAATGCAGCTATTAATAATGGTTTTAATCATAAGAACCTAAGTATTTATTTTTCTTTTAATTGCATTTTGATAATCAGTGGCAGTTGTAGTACTAGTAGTAGTAGTAGTAGTAGCACCATCAGTAATTAGACAGTCTAAATTTCAGCACAGACTGTTATGATGAATAAAGCTGGAGCTTTCATGCAGAAAGTTAGGGGAGAGAGGAAATGGCAATGCTAGAGTTGTGATGGAGCTCAGCTGTGTGGAGCAGGAAGCCAGCTGCAGCTAGACCTCAACACACACACACACACACACAAAGAGAAAGAGAGATTCTAGTATTTTCAAACCTGGGCCCTATATTTACATATTTAGGTGTGTTCATTCTAACCACAAGTTTTGGAGTTGGTCACGCAGCCCTCTTCAGATGGAAGCTGTGACATGATTGCAGTGGCTGCAAAGTAATCCTGTCAGGCAGTTCCATCACAGTTACGTCCACTGAAAGAGCATTTTTTCCACTCACAGGCTGAGATTGTTACTTTAAGTGTCAGACAACATTACACAAAGGATGTCAGAGATAGACCTTTTGGTTGAAGAGCAAACAAAAGCACAAGTTTCTCTCAAGCAGAAGTCTAGCTTTGAAAGAGACATGTAATGTATTTATTCATATAATTTATACATTTACTATCAGAGTATGCGATTAATCAGTGGATTATTAAAATGAAACATAGCTACAGTTTTAGTCTTAAATAACAATATTACTTCTCTCACTTACCTCCAGGACACCTTCCTGAGAAATACCAGGACTTAATAATGACCTTGTTATGGAGTAATTTTGTTTCTACAATGAGAAAATCAAGAGGGAAAGATGACATTGACAAGAGCAGGAACGACCCTGGCCAGATGCTGCCCAGCCTGTGTACTGATGGTCCTTTGTGCAGACTGTACCACTCGTTGCAGTGCCTGCTTCTCTGTACAGCTAGCTGTTGACTCTAACAGACTGTGGCCTGTTAGTCAAAAAGTCCAAAATCCAGTGTCTAGTTGAGTGTTTGCGAGATGATTGTGTTGAAGGCAGAACTAAAATCCAAAAAGTGCAACCTCACATAGGAATCCTTATTTTCCAGATGTTTGAGGGTCTGATGGGTCACAGCAGAGACGCCATCAGTCATGGACTAGTTCCGCCTGTAGGTATACTGGTGAGGATCAGTTGTTGTGTCAGTAGACCTCTTTATGTGTGTTATTACCAGCCTCTTGAAGCACTTCATCATTATTAGAGTGAGTGCAACTGGGCGGTAGTCACTGAGACAGGACACTGTCTGGGGCTATGGTACAGGAAAGATGGTAGACATCTTGAGACACCTTGGAACAATAGCCTGGGACAGTGAAGTGTTACATTTGTCCAACATGACCTCTGCGAGCTGGTGTGCACAGGATCCCGTCAGGGCCTGCCGCTTTATGGGGGTAAACATTCTGCAGAGTCATCCTTACCTCAGCTGATCTCATGCTGAGAGGGGCCTCAACTGAGAAGGATGTAAGCGCAAAGGGGGAGGTGATGTTGGAGACTTTGAAGGAATACAGGGCATCAGATAGTGATGGGTGTGCATGGCATTATGCATTTATTGGGATCTCTAATCATGTGCTCAGGAGAACAATAGAGAGGCCTATATGTTCCCCCAGAAGCCTGAACCAGAGGCCTACATGGCTCCTCAGAAGCCTGAACCAGAGTGACTGACCGTTAGAGAAGGTCATTAACCAGAAGAGAGGCGCTACTCTCTTCTCTTCTGCGCCCTGGTACAGTTCAACGATTCAAATCTACACATATTGAAACAGAAAACTAGACAACTGGAAAAAAAATCACATTCCAGCCAATGTGTAGAAGACCATCAAACCTGGAAAAATAGTTTATTAACGTATAAAAAGAACTTCGTAGCACCAGAAGGGCATATTACTCCTCATTAATAGAAAGGAACAAGAACAATCCTAGATTCCTCTTTAATACTGTAGCCAGGCTAACTAAAAACCAGGGCTGTTGAGCCATGCACCCCCAGCCCCCCCCCCCGACTCTCAGCAGTGATGATTTCTTAACTTTCTTCACTGATAAGATTGTGAACATCAGAGTGAGGCTTGGCAGTAATACTCCACCAAATACAGTTTCTCTTATAACAACCTCCATACCAAAAGTGTGTTTGGAAAGCTTCTCCCTCATTCACCTCTCAGAGTTAACTTCAGTCATTACCTCATCCAAGTCATCCATTTGTCTACTAGACCCGGTCCCAACTAGACTGCTTAAGGATGTCTTTCCCTTAGCTAACATTTCTATACTGAACCAGATCAATCTGTATTTTGTCACATGGTTATGTACCACAGGCCTTTAAGGTGACTGTCATCAAACCACTATTAAAGAAACCTTCCCTTGACCCAGATGTATTAGCTAATTACAGACTTATATCCAAACTTCCATACACTTCCAAGATCCCTGAGAAGGTTGTCCTAGAGCAGCTACATCGACATCTCCACTCTAAAGACCTTTTTGAAGTTTTCCAATCTGGATTTAGAGAACATCATAGTACTGAAACAGCACTGATAAAAGTTTCTAACAACCTTACGATTCTAATGATAGAGGTGTTGTCTCTATCTAGATCTCAATCTCAGTGCTGCATTTGATACCATTGATCACAACATTCTTCTCTTGAGACTAGACCATGGAATTGGGATTAAAGGATCCGCACTTCGATGGTTCAAGTCATATTTATCTGACAGGTATCAGTTTGTTAACATAGTCAAGTTAATCATAATTGCTCCAAGTATAGTAAAGTTACTTATGGTGTACCTCAGGGTTCAGTATTAGGGCCGATACTTTTCACTGTCTACATGCTTCCATTAGGGTATATTATCCGGAAGCGCTCCATCAATTTTCATTGTTATGCTGATGATACTCAGCTATACTTATCTATAAAACCTTATTTGAAGCCACCTTACCAATTTGAAAAACTGTCCGAAAGACATTAAGTCCTGGATGACCTCCAACTTCTTATTACTTAATTCAGAAAAAGCAGAAGTTATTGTATTTGGACCTAAACATCTCAGGGACTCTTTTCTAGCCGGGCCGCCTCCCTGGATGGCATCACCTTTAACTCTATTACAGCGGTGAGGAACCTCAGAGTTATTTTAAACCAGGACCTGTACTTCAATTCCCGTATAAAACTGAGAAGTTGGTCCATGCATTCATAGGCTTAGACTGCTGGGAGACTCATCAGGATACAAGGAGCCATCTACTCTCCTCTCCTCTTCTCCCCTATCTTCTCCTACACATTTGCTGTTCCGTCTTTATGTGTTATACTGTGTAGTCTGACTTTGGTGTCACGCACTCTCTCTGTGTCGTCACAGATTTCTCCAGAGCTCCATCCACCAGCACCAGCCTCCACCTGCATCACCTCCTTCCCTGTGCTTCGACCCTGCCTGCCGTCCCTGCTCATCAACCAACTTGCTGCTCCTGCTTTCGCTGTTCACGGCCCAGCCTGCTCCATCAGCTCTCCCCTGACTGAACATTCCCCATCTATCCCATATCTCATGGTGTTAACTGCTTTTCTGCCTGTACAACCTCCATTGCACGTCTGCCCGTCCTGGGTGAGGGATCCCTCCTCTGTTGCTCACCCTGAGGTTTCTTCCATTTTTTCCTGTTAAAGGTTTTTCTGAGAATTTTTCATTAGTCGATGTGAGGGTTGAAGGGCAGAGGATGTTGCTATGATGTTATGTAAAGCCCTTTGAGACAATCTGCTTGTAAAAATGGGATACACAAATAAAGTTGTCTTGTCTTGTCTTATCTGACCAGTACACCTATATATATACATTTATAAAATTGATCATGGAAAAAATTATTACACCACCCTTGTTTTCTTCAATTTCTTGTTCATTTTAGTGCCTGGTGCCCATTCCCGTTGCAAAAATTCAAAAACGTTTTCTTTGTTATTGGGCTTGTGGTTTTCCATTCTGAGTTTGATGATGTTCCACAGGTTTTCAATTGGATCTAGATCTGGTGATTGAGCAGGCCAAGGCATGGTTGAAATGTTCTGGTTCTTTCGCTGACGAAGGGCTTTTTCCGTGCCCTGTGTGACTTCAGACCAGCTTCAAAAAGTCGGTTTCAAACCATACTTGCTGAACAAGTCACATTTCTCGACAGTGCCCACTCATTTTTAAGGTTCCTGGAGGTCTGATGACGATTCCTGACATAGGAATGGACAAGTGCATGGTCCTCTCGAGGGGTAGAAAGACGTTTCCTGCCTCGACCAGCTAGCAGTTTGGTTTTAACATGTTTGGCTTGCTTTTTGTTAACTGAATGCATACGCTGTGTAATGAACGGTTGTCTTGGAGATCTTCAGTTTTTTGGCTACCTGATTCTCACTCATGCCAATTTCCAGCAGTGCCGAGATGGCTGTCTTTGTGGCTTCACATAATTCTTTTGTTTTAGGCATTTTGTGAGAGCTGACAACTTCTGAGTTTTGCTACAGCTTGAATGTAAGCAGAAAACCACTCTAGGCCTTTGCATGTGCAGAGCAGCTTAAGACATGAAATCAGAATCAGAATTCCTTTATTTATCCCTGAAGGGAAATTCTTATAAATATTATATATATAATAAATAATATTATAAATATTCTTATAAATGGCCTCTTATATACCCTAGGAATACAATTAGGCTTAAGCATGTCAAATAGGACATAAAGTTTTTAAGGTTTTTCTTGTGTTCATTTTATTCTTCAGGTAATATACCTTTAGTGGTACCCGGCATTAAAATGAACAAGAAGTTGAAGAAAACAAGGGTGGTCTAATAATTTTTCCATGACTGTATATCCTCGCTGCTTGTACCCATTGTAGTTAGTAGTGAATGTGTGTAGATAAACTTGGATTATAATAGTGTTTATTACAAAGTGATACTTATCTCTGAATGGTTGTTGCTGGTTAATAAATCCTGTTATAATTTAACTTGTCATCTGTGGTTATTGTGAACATACCTGTGATAACAGCTGGTTTCATAACAGTTAGTGCTCGGATTTATCCTTCATTCATTCTTAAGAGACTGTTATTTCCCACTCCTGGTGACAGGGTGGTGCCCCGATTTTACGTGTATGAAGAATACACTGATTTTGTTTCAATGACACATTCTTTGCCCTTGCCCTTTTTATGACAACCGCCAGTCCCTATGGGGCTGCCCTGAGTGCAGCTGCATACCCCACCCTGAACGCAGCATCTCACACTATCAGGAGGGAACACACTTCTGTGTTCATCCAGGGTTTCTGGTTGGGCTGGATGATGATGGTTTTGGTGGTTGTAACATCCTCCACACATCTGTTGATGTAACCCAGGACTGATGACATGTATTCCTTCAGGTCCACAATATCCCCTTCTGGTGACAGAGGACCACTGGACCACTAGACTCGCGGTAAGACTCACGGCGGTGGTTTGTGTACCTACATCAACACGGAATGCTGCAAGAACTATGTCTTAGTCTCCACAAATTATTCTACAGCAGTGAAATTCTTAATTGTCAAATGCAGGCCATTTTATCTGTCACCAGAATTCACCACTGTTCTCATTGTCGCAGTGTATTCTGCCCGGCGCTAATGCTAAGGTAGGATGAAATAAACTGTACACAAAAGTGAGTGAAGCTCAAAACTCACACCCAGATGGACTTTTTATTATTGCTGACTTGACTTGAATATTTGGATAAGGACAAAGTTGGATGTGATTTATGCCCCACTGGACCACTGGAGTCCCAAGCACCAGCACATACCAGTCTACAAGCCCTATAAGCACACAGAGCACAAGAAGGAGAATAACACATAAACAGTGCCATGTTTTCTCTCTGCTCTAAGCCCAATCTAGAACAATGGGGTGGAATACATTCTGTATGATTACAAACATTGTGGGATGTGCACTAAAGATAAGCAAGAGAGGTTTTACATATTGCTTAAGGACAGGTTGTGCGTGCACTGGAAAGAGATAATGCAACGTTATGTCAGTCTCATCTTGGTGAAGAGGAGGGAAAAAACCTTCCAAGAAATAACTCTTGATCTGAAGGAACTGGTTATGACTTTGGCCACAAATGCAGGGTTCGGTCTCAATGTGGCCAAGCTCAAATCATCTCTAATAAAAGACAGGATGGAGAGACTAAGAGTGCACATAAGTCACTTACTCTCTTTGCTGATGTAAAAGCCAAGAGAAGTGCTACGTCTTTAGGGACAAAAAAATATCCCTCCACGCTTTCACTTCCAGTGGTGGGGCATTCCATGCACTCATTGAGAACCATAGAGTGCAGTGTGCATTCTCTTGACAGGCAAACAGATCCACCTTCGCATTGTTCCACAATATGAATACATGGCAAACTAGAGAGTGGAACTCCTTTCCTATTCATTTTTGACATCAATTTTCTCATTGACAGCAGAGTTTGCCACACTGAGCAGCACACTGAAAATAGACAAGCAAAAATGTGGGGCGTCTGTGGATTGTTTTCACAACTGAGAAAGAATGCTCTCTGCCACTGTGAAAGATGACTGCCTGTCCCTTACAGCCCAAAAAGGTGTGCCTGAAGTAGGGCTCAAACCCATGACCCTGAGATTCAGGGTCTCACGCGTTAGCAATGAGCCAGCTTGATTAATGGCAAAACAGATGTCTGCTAAAGCTCAGATTTATGCCATGGGGAAAATACTCCACTAACATGCAGTGATGGGCGAAAATCACAGAGAGAAGGGTAATGTGGATGAGCTGATGTACTTCCAGCAGATGAAAAACAAACTATTTTTGCTGTGTGTGAGGGACAGGAGCAGCTCCACCTCTGACATATTATGCTTGTTCACAGTGGGAGAGAGACCAAGGGAAATAAATGCGTTCTGGAACAGCTGCATTACACTCAGTGGAGTGGGAAGAAGTTGTCAGGAGAAGGCTCTTTATTAGCAGATGGCTGGCTCTGAAAAACAGTCTGGCTTTTCCCAGTAAAAGCACACATTCCCCACATCCCAACATTGCCACACTGCCGGTGTCAAGAGCCGCCCGCTCTTGACAGCAGGCTGGGCGGCTGCTGGTGGAGACTGAACAACAGCAGTGGCTGTGAGTCATGTCTGCCTGGGGCAGGAACCCCTTTGGTCATGCCCGGAACCTGTGTGCGCTGAGAGTGCAGCCGGGCTCTCCTCCTTTACCCTGTCAGCTTCCTCAAACACTGCCTGCATGAGGGACACTCAGAATCTGAAGGGCAGTCCCAAAGAGTACATTGGGTGCTGATGGGGCCAGTGGGGGGTGGGGGCATCAGCATGTCTCGCACCTAGTAGGGAGGTCAAAGTCCACGATATAGTGCACTTGGCAGGAGAAACAGAGATGAACCCTATCAGCAGAACCTGCAGAGAAGATGACATCTTATATTCACTTTTAAAGTTAACTGAGGGGAGCAGATCTCAGGTCACACAGGGTTTATATCACGTAACTGCAGACGTGAGGAAGGTCCAATGCAAGGCACAAGGGTGCGAAAGAAAATCTTCACAACTGTGCATGAGTGCAACGGATGAACTCTATAGAAACGGTTCTTAGAGAGTGAAGCCTATATGAAATGGAACTTGATGTTGCCTTATGACAGCCCAGTAGGGTGACAGGATAAAACATTGTGGGATGTACACTAAAGATAAGAGAGAGAGAGGTTTTACACATTGAGCACATGTTAAGACATCCACAGTAAAAAGTGTTATGCCGCATTCGGTATCATTTATTGGAGTAGGATATTTGCATTTCCCCACCTATAAGGGTCATAGGTGTTTGAATAGTCTGTTCAGTAACTATAAACATGAAAACATATATTTTATAGTTAAGGAAAAAAACCCAAGAGATTACAAAATAATTTTAAAATGCTTACAATTTTTTTTTTTAATATAAATTCAACACAGTGGAATCTTCAGCTGTACGTCAACAGAATCTAAGACAGGACAGATCCTCTTGACTGACTGAAGTAGATACATTGATACATTGATACACTGATTGATACTAGTTTTCTATACTCACTTACAGTACAGTACAGATCTTACAGTACTAGTATAGATATTTTGGCATGTGACACACGTTTACATTTTAGTGTGTTTTAGTTTGCTCCCCTGCCCCCCCTCCTTTCTGTGAGATATTGCAATGAGGTCTGGATACTGAGAATTCAGATTTGAGTGGGGAGTAGGTGTAACTATGATGATGAGTCTGAGAATGAGATTTGGTGCAGCTGTGCTGTCAAAGGTGAAGTGATTGTTATTATTATTACTGATAAGAGTCCTTGTAAGTCACAGTTAGTCACAGATTCCCATCAGTGCGATGAAGTGCTATTTCAGTTTCAGTTTTAATTAGTTAATACTTCTCTTATTTTACAAATCTCCTTTCTGAGAACAAGCATACAAAATGGTACAATCTTTAAAACATAGGAAAGCAGATCACACTGGCTTCTTGTTCAGTTTAGTTTCTAGTTTATGATCTGCCAAAATATTTGCTAAACTGATGACATTCCCATCAGCCTCACTTCTCCATTATGTAATGCTAATTAGAAAATGTTGGAATACATTCACGCTAAGATGATGACCGTGGTTAACATAATGAGCATGTCAATGCTGTTATTCTAACGTCAGCATGTTGACATTAGTATCTAACTAAGCTGTTGTGCCTACATACAGTCTCTTTTTAATTATTATGTTCATATGTTCCAATATATACTTTACACAAACTCTGAGAGTTTAAGGTACCTAATTAGTTTAATCTTCTCTGCCACAGCCTCACTATATACCATGGCACAGCTAGGCTTGTACCTAAACAAACTGCCCAGTAGAGCTTTAATTCTAACTCCCTCTGTGCTTTTGGTTTGTTGTTCACACAATAAATGACACATCCCCAAAGTACCCAATGCCCAGCCTTTCAATGTAGGGGCTGTCATGAGGTGGGGCCCCAGCCGCAACACTTGTTCTAGACTGGTTTTCTTCCACAGCTGTCTGGGAACCTTGGAGACATGAAGGAGGAGACTTGTCATGAGCTCACATGCACATGGAGGGAGAAGGGTGTGTGCAGGGTCTTTGATGTATCTTTGTGAAGCAGTGGTGTGTAGGCAGGGAGGCACACATGGCACACAAAGCAGAGGCCCTGTTTCCCAGATGTTTTCATTCTCTTCTCATCCATTGCTGTATTCTTGCCACCTTCTCTATTGTCTATTTTTCCGCAGGTGGCATAAGTTCGGTCCTGCTCGAAACTCACTGCGATTACTGCTGTTTAGTCATAATCTATTTTAATTCTGTTACTACTCTATACAGCTACTACCATTATTACTGTTACTAATACTGCTATCATAATCACCGTATTACCTCCTGTATACTTCATTATCATTATCTACAGTTCCAGTATTTCTAGTATTATTACTACTGCTTCTCTCACGCCCCACCCCCCTCTCCCTCTCTCTCCCTCGCTCTCTCTCTCTCTCTCTCTCCTTGTCTCTGTCTGTCTGTCTCTCTCTCTCTCTCTCCTTGTCTCTGTCTGTCTGTCTCTCTCTCTCTCTCTCTCCCTCTCTCTCTCTCAACCCAACCGGTCAAGGCAGATGGCCGCCCATCTTGAGCCGGGGTCTGCTCCCAGGTTTCTGCCTTCTAAAAGGCAGTTTTTCCTCACCACTGTCGCCAAGTGCTTGCTCAAGGGGGAATGTTGGGTTCTCTGTATTACAGTTTAATTAAAGAGTTTGGTCTAGACCTGCTCTAATTGGAAAGTGTCATGAGATAACTTTTGTTGTGAATTTGCGCTATATAAATAAACTAAATTGAATTGAATTAAATCTTTAGCTCTGTCTTTTAAATAGCAATGGAACTAAAATGTCTGCCCTCGTTTGTGTAGCCATACCTTTGCGCACAGTGTGGTGCTGTGATTATTTGGTCAATTGGTCAATTAGTCACCAAACTAATGGCTTTGATGGAAAATATTCTGCGTTTCTCTGACGTCACTATTTTTAATCCCATTTTTTTGGTATTATGGTATATGACAAATATATTGGATTTTTTTTCAAACGTGGGTGTGAAAATATCAAATCAAATAAAAGGACATGTTTATACACAGAAAACCAAAAATATTGTGCTTATCCAAAAGGCAAATTCAAAAAAATGGTTTAGTTTGTTAATAGTTTATTTTACAAACTATTTAATAGTACATTTAAGATATATATGTCTATAATATATAGAAAGGTAAAGGTGGTTCCAAATTTCCAAACAACACAACCCAATGTAATTTCATTTTTTAACATATGAGAGATTTACATTTACATAGGGTCTTTACATTGTAGCATTTAAAAATGTGTAAGAGAGGCTGGGCTATCTGTACTATACTATCTTTTGGTATCTTGAAATCTGATACAGCCTGCATATTTGCATGACACCATAAGAAAACTATCCTCATCACGTATAATATTAAAATATGACTAGCAGCTGTAAAGTATAGTGAGGGTACACCTTGCCTTCCTTATCACTTACTCTTTCATTTCTCTTTCATCTGATCCCTCTCTCCCCACTGTTATCCTGCTGTGTGGTCAGCCTCTTAAACCCTATCTATGAGTGTCCACACTCAGATTAGTCCTCCCTTGCATAACACCCTGCTTTAGATCAAACCACCGCAGATGGACACGTCAGCCATGTGGAGTAAAGGAGAAAGGGAAAACAAAGGACCAAGCTTCCCTCTACATCTTTTGCATTAGACTTCCAAGTCTTTGAAGTTTCATACAGTCACACACGGCATCCTGACCGATTTACTGTCAAATCCGAGCCTCGAAGAACAATTGTGTGGCTGAGAGAACAGCAGAGGAGGTGTAGCATATGGAGCCTTGTGCAAAGGTTGGGTGTCACACAAAGTTAACCACAGTCTAATTGGCATCTTTAGTGGAATTTTACTGGCTTCCTAAAGAGCCATGCTGACAGGTTCAGACCAGACAAACCAGATGAGAGAGCCTTTTTAACAGAAATCTGCAGAAATCTACCAGTTGATGGTTATTAACGTCATAGCCCTCAGGCTGTGTCATGCTGACCTTTTGAAGTATGTTTATGTGGAAGAGATGGGTGGCGGTGGTGGAGTCATGAGGGATGATGATGTATGGAAACAGGAAGAGGATATGTCTCACATAAAAACTGGCAGTCGCAGAGTACTGTGGTGCCCCAAGAGGCATGTGTGCAGAAAATATATTAAGTATGTTCTCCTTTCATGAACCCTGTCAATGAATCTGTTTCTTGTTGTTTCCTCTTTATTTTCAATTTATTTTCATTGCTTAAGGAAAACAGCAACGTAAAGTCGCATAAACTAGTTAGGTGGTTAAACATCTAACCTACAATGGAGGACAAAATACACATATACACACAACACAAATGAACAGAAAACAATATTATGTGCAGGAAATAAGCAGCCACTTTCTTCTAATTTTAACAATATAAACAACATACACAGCACGAAACAACATTCCACAGAACAGTACGACAAGTTACCGCTAATTAAAGACCAAATGAATGAAATATACAAGTAACTGCAAATTAAAGATCAAAGAAATAAACTACACAAAACTAAATAACTAATGTGAAATTGTCAGACATGTGATTCACAAATTAGGGGCAACAAACTGAGAAACAAACTGAGAAAAGGGCTTTTTTTCTTTCTTGTTTCTTGTCTGAATAGATCTGCTTCATAAGGACATTGAAACACATTAAAGTAAAAAAAAAAAAAGCAAAAAGAGGTATTAATAATGAAATGAATGATGGCTAAATTCTGTTATCCTGCCTCAGTTTCTAGGTCTTTGTATTGTCCGTGCTGGCTCAGTGTCATACTGTTGTGGTCTATTGGAATTTGAATGAAGCAGAGCCATCACTTATATTATTAGTCCGTGCTTTTCTACTATGACAAATATAAATTTCGGCTGTGAAAAGAGGTTCAAGGGATAAAGGGCGCCGTATGAGGTACAGATAATAAAATCCTCCGAGTGAAACTTGCTATTTTGTCCTTTATTATTTTTACAGTTATCTGCATATGAAATGCACTTGGAATAGCTTTGAAAAAGTTGGAGCAATGGGTGGTTTTGTTGGGGATGGGGTTGTTGAATATGGTTAAATATGTTTTGTTTTGTTAAATATGGCTGTAAAAGTATTTACATTTCTGACTTATTTTATTGACTTATTTCTTGCTGGTCTGCTGCACAAGGTTTGAGCAAGCTATAGGACAGGGGTATGTTCTAAAGTGGGTAAAAGGACATGATTCATGTCCCATGTTAAGTGTTGTAAAACAGTAAGTAACTGATCACAAACAAGAAATGATCCTATTTTTGACTCTGAACATTAAAATCAAGGGGATGTGTTACACTGTTATTTGTGATGAGAAAAGAACAGAGCCACACACTCCTGATAAAGCAGCTGCTTCCTGAGGAGTCAGAACTGGTTCTACAGCCTAAACCAGGTTCAGACTTGACTCCAGTTACCCAGAAGACAAGGCTGGCTGACGAAACAGGTAAATTCCCTGCTGGGTTCATAAAACCTATGAGAGTTTTTTTTTTATTTAGTTTTGGTGATGGAACCGGCAGTCCAACCTTAACCAGCCTGGTCAGTGTTGTCATATCCTGAATTAAGAGCACCCCCTAGTGAACGTGAAAGTGACCTCTGTGAAGTGGTCAAATCACCCTGCAAGTTGTCATCTTCTTATCTTTTGACATGAGTTGTGTTGTAGAATCACAGTGAAACAAATTCAAATGATAGAGCATTCTAGAGTACTGGGCAGGTCTGGGCTCATACATGACAGCCTCACCAATCCAGCAGAATTTCCTTTTAACATGCACCATTCTGTCAAAATACTTAATCACATTTTAGGGAAAAACTTACAAATCTACTCATGTTCCTTTGAAACAGTAAGGACTGAGCTAATATTCAAGTTGTAAGACACCTGAAACAGTGCATTTATTTCCCTAATACCTTTACACCACATGTGTGAAATACCCAATAATAACTGATGCTTCCAGTACTTCCAGCAAACTATGATATACATCATGATCAGTTAATCAGTGTGAGCAGCTACAACCCCAACACACAAACAGCCTGTATAGCATGAAAACAGAAAAAAAAATGTTGATGTTAAAACTTTTCATTTTCATTTATATTTTTTAGTGGTGTAGAACTGCTTTTATATTTTTTCCATGAGAGAAAAGTGAACTTTGGTATGTGAATTAAAGCATATAGTTCATTTTGCAGTGTGACCAGTGTTACTCTCTAAAATAGTTGGAGATATTATCTATTATATTAATACCCCTGACCCCAGTTACTCCACACAACATCCATTTCTCACTGTGAGAACCCAACTGCTGCTGTGTGATCTAAAGGGTATGTAGTGTCCTCCCTTATTAACACCTTCTCGCTTAGTTATAACATTTGTTTGAATGTATGCCTTGTGTGCCTTGTGTGTTTCATTGCATCACTATGGCCTCTGGCTATCACAGCTTTGAGGCAGTGATGGTAACCACAATATCCGTCCCACTGCCTGAGAATATCGAGACAGCAGATACAAATAACCAATCAGACAAACCTGTCAATACTTGGAAAGTATTAGAGTATAGTTTTTTTTTTCTCCAAAATGACAAACAGAAAAAAATGCCCTGAAGCTACTGTTAATGAGTAGAATTGCACTTTTCCCAGCGAAATTCTTCCTGAAGAGAGGATACCCTGAGATTGCTGCCACGAAGCAAGCGTGTCCAATTCCCTTCATTTACACATGGGATAAATAATGACTGCCATAAACTTCAATAGGAAATTCACCTAGCTCCACCCTGTCATTCTCCTATATCAAAAGCACCCGGCAAGAAAGAGAGGCCGGTGTTACAAAGAGGAAACAAGTCTTCAAAACAAATTGAAAAAAGCTGCAGCATCTGGACATGATTCTCCCAGAGACATTTTTCACTGGACCAGAATGTTTCCCCAAAGTTAGCTAAAACAGATGCCCATCCACTCCCGCTCATAGATATATGTTGCACTACACACATTGGGTAATCAGGTTGGGATAATGATAGCTGAAGACTGTTCATGGAACCCCAGACATGTGGGTGAATCCATGAAGAAGAGCTTGAACATGAACCTTTACCAAGTTAACCACTAACCACTCAAGTTAATTCTTGTAATTCTTGTAAAAATAATCAGATAATAATTAGATTTTCTGATCTCCCTTTTTATTTCCTCTCCATGTTTTCAGCTATAGCAGCAGTAAGATCATCCCAGTAAACACTTTGTTAAATGAAAGTCCTATTAAATGTGTTTGGCTTGTATTAACCATTGAGGGGCTTGTGATGACGTGACCTGGGATGTTGTGAGGGAGCCAGCTTTCTGTAACGATATCGACAAAACAGTCTCTAATTTCCCGGTGGTGGATGAACCTGAGTGATATTTAATCGTTTTTATTTTCTGCAACCATTTGCCAGGAGTAGGCTGGGTAGAGGATAGCCTTAAATCCAAACTGTGTTAGCTTATCTCCAGTATAATTATCCAGATTCTCTCCCTTCTTGGGCAATACTTACAGTGAAGTTTGGCCATCCTGGTAGGGCAAGTTGGTTAGAGGATGACTCAATGTAAGCTACACATGCCTGCACTTCCTTTTCTGATGCTGATGACTGTATTTCTGTCTGTAGAAATATGTTTTGTAATTATATATAAGATAAAATCGCTAATTTTAAAAAAGTACATTTAGGAGCTACTGCCCCCCATCTGCACCATCTGCATGTGTCATCCTCAAAGCTGCTAGAATTCACAGCCCAAAAAAAAAAAAAAAAAAAAGCAAAAAAAATCAAATTTTCTCCCTGTTAAGTTAATTCACACTAATTGTAGTAACCTATCAATCATTGGTCCTCCAGCTAGCTAATGTGCGAAGCAAGCTGGTTATGGTAATGTATATAATAGTGTATATTCAGCTCTTCATTAACCTTATCCCACCACCAGAACCATTAAAACCCTGTTTGATGAAGCCCTGGCCCAGCTGCAGGACTGCTTCACCCTCACAGAGTGTAGTGTCTTTGAACATGATGACCAAACACTCACACAGATGCAGTGCTAAGTTACATCACGCACTGTATGGCCACTGTCACCATGGAAAAGCCGGTCCGTACCTACCCTAACCACTAAACCCTGACTGGACGGGTAAGGTCCAGTTACTGCTAAGAGCACGAAACTCCATGGCCATGTAAAGCAGAGCAAGGGCTGACCTGAACAAGGGCATCACAGAGGCAAAACTGGTCTATGCAAATAAGCTGTCGGATCTCTCAGACAGCAACCCCATGCAGGTATGGAAGGGACTGAAACACATCACCAATTACAAAGGAAGCAGGACAAAAATATAGACTTCTCATTAGCGGAAGAGCTAAACCACCTCTCTGAGAAACTGGCAAACATCACCTGGAGAATCCTGGTACCTCAATAAGGATGCTCTTCATTCACTTCAGCTCGGCCTTTAACACGAACATTCCGGATATCCTCAAAGCCAAGTCGGTCGACTTGGACTTGGATCAAAAACATCCTCACAGATTGTCCACAGTCTGTCAAGATTGGTAACAGGAGATCATCCACCATGACGCTCAGCATTGGCTCTCCACAGGACTGTGTGCTGAACCCTCTCCTGTACGCCATCTACATCCATGACTGCACTACCAGACATCCCTGCAACACCATAATAAAATTCGCCTATGACATCACTCTGGTGGGGCTCATCACAAAGGATGATGACACGGCCTACAGAGATGAGGTGAGGTCCTGCGGCTGACAGAATGGTGTGACAATATAAACCCCCCGCATAAAAGGTGACTATGTGGAAAACCACTTTCAAGTTCCTCGGGACCCACATCTGCGAGGATCTGTCTTGGGCAGCCAACACATCTGCCTTAGCCAAAAAAGCCCAGCAGTGCCTTCATTTCCTGAAGGTCCTGAGATGGAACAGGCTGCAGACCGACCTTCCGGTCTCCTTCTATCGGGCCACAATCGAGAGCGTGCTGGTGCATGCCTTCCCTGTGTGGTATGCTGGCTGTACAGTGGCCAATAGGAAGGGACTAGTATAGGGTTATCAGAACTGCAGAGAAGGTGATCGGAAAAGACCACCATCATCCTAACCACCACCTGTTCAACATGCTGCCCTCTGGGAGGAGGTTTAGATCCATCAGATGCAAAACAAATAGATTAAAGAACAGCTTCTTCCCTTGGGCAGTCAGAACTTTAAATACACCGGAACCGTGATTTCCTTATTTTAAGATCTAAATCAATCAACTTTGTAATTGAAAAGCCCTGCTTTAATATATTCCACAAAGAAAGAATTAAAATAGACTGCTCCATTTGTTTCCAGTTTTGAATGTTCATAAATCTTTGTATCTTTTTTCTACCAGATATTAGCAGTACAGACACAACACCCACCATTTTGACATATGTATGAGTGCAACCATGAACATCAAGAGCAAACCCAGTGCTATAAATCAGATTTTACAGATTGCATACACAATGTTAATTAGCTGTCTTCTAACTCACTGGGATGTTAATTGATGCTCTCTGGTTCGCAAAAAGTCAGAATGATATCCCAGTAAATCTCACAATGAATATCTGTCATAGAACCATAAACATGCTTCATGTACTCACACTGGTACTACAAGTGCTGCTCACATTCAGTCTGCTCTCTCTATAGAAATGCGATAAACCTTTCAGGGAGCCCCATAATCTTTCCAGACTGGTGATATTTAAACCAAAGCTCAAGGCTCTGGAGAGCCGTCCAAGTTTTTCTTCCTCCTGCTTAGAGAGCTCACAGCTGCAGACAGGCTGATGATGCTCTATCTAAATCAGTTCACAGGGTTTATATGGTTCAGCAGACATGACATTTCAGAATCTGACAGAGCGTACTATATCTGTGCGCATAAAATGAATCGGTCTCAGTCTTAAGGTTGCTCTCAATTTACTTTCACAAAGAACAGGTTTCAGAGAAATAGAAATGGACATACAGTTGAAACCAGAAGTTAACATACACCGTGTGTTAACATACACACATATTTTTTTTTCTCACTGTCTGACATTAAATCAAATTAAACTTTTCCTGTTTTAGGTCAATTAGGATTACTAAAATTATTTCTATTTGCTAAATGCCAGAATAATGAGAAAAAGAATTTTTTATTACTTTTTTCAAGGTCAGAAGTTTACATTTCATTAGTATTTGGTACCATTGCCTTTAAACTGTATGACTTGGGTCAAACGTTTTAGATATCCTTCCACAAGCTTCTCACAATAGTTGGCAGGAATTTTGGCCCATTCCTCCTGACAGAACTGGTGTATCTGAGCCAAGTTTGTAGGTCGCCTTGCTCGCACATGCCTTTTCAGTTCTGCCCATATGTTTTCAATAGGACTGAGATCAGGTTTTTGTGATGGTCACTCCAGAACATTGACTTTGTTGTACTTAAGCCACTTTGTAACCAGTTTGGCAGTATGCTTTGGGTCATTATCCATTTGGAAGACCCATTTGCGCCCAAGCTTTAACTTCCTGGCTGATGTCTTGAGATGTTGCTTCAGTGTTTCCACATAATGTTCTTTCCTCATGATGCCATCTATTTTGTGAAGTGCACCAGTCCCTCCTGCAGCAAAACAACCCCACAACATGATGCTGCCACCCCTGTATTTCACAGTTGGGATGGTGTTCTCAGGCTGGCAAGCTTCCCCCTTTTTCCTCCAAACGTAATGTGGCGAGGTGGACGCTAAGGAGCATTAAAAAAATCGTAGTTGCGACAACGCCACCTGGGGAATTGCGCCCCAGGAAATCTGAGCTTAACTGTGTTGGTTATTTAAACCAAGGCCACACAGGTTCAATACCACAGGGCGAGACGGTTCCACAACAAAGAATTTATTAACACATAAAGTAAACAAAATACAAGTCAAACACAGTCACACCAATTGAACACACGATAAAACAAACCAAGGGGCAAATGAAGCTGGCCGGGGCTACCATGCAACAGGACAACCACAAGACAAAGAGGGGGGGGGGAGGTCCTCGACAGAATCACCCGTGAAACTACACACTCACACACACACAAAACCAAAAAAGGGGGGGACCGTGGAGAACACACCACCACCAGGGATTAACGGCCACAGGGAGCCCACGACACCTGACAACAAAAGAAATATCAATTAATAAAACAAGCCCAAAGGTTAGTATAACTGGCGTGAACTAAACAAACATTGACCTAAAGAAAGAAAAAAAGATAAAGACAATATAATAAACTCATCAATACAATAAAGGAAAAAAACAACACAGGAGAAAGGAAGGAACAAACTCCACATCAGGCCAAAACAGCAATACAGCCGATACAATAATGGAGCCAAAACGGTAGTAGAGCCAAAACGGTAGTAGAGCCAAAACGGTAGTAGAGCCAAAACGGCAGCGCAGACCCAGGGAGGAGTGACTGGTAGTTGCCGGCAGTTTACCCTCGCCTCGTTCCGCAAGGCTACGGCCACGCCGGAAAGAGGCAGAAGACAGCCAGCTCCTGTCACGGGTTAATCACTCAGCTGCACCAAAACACCCAAACAATCAGCTGGAGAACGAGGGACAGAGCCGCTGGACGGCAGACAATCGCGGACTTACCGAAAGGGCAGATGAGCATCTCCAGGAGAAACTACCAGTGGGGCGACACATCCCCACGGCCCGGCAGCCGGTCGCGCTCTACGAAACAAAGATCGCGTCACCAAAACCGCCGCGCCGTGCATACACCAGCAGCGAAAGAATAGCGGAATATATTACCTGAGCGAAGAGGATCATACGCCCGCAACGACCACGTCACACAATCACAGTGGCCACAGGAAGGAAGCGGATGAGGAAGAGGCAAATGCATTGCACATCTATATATAGAGACGCATCGCACCGCCCCTCAATCAACGCGCTCCGTCCCTTAGCACAATGCCATATAGTGGCAGGGAAAGGCACGACAGGTCACACCTACCCCCCGCTTTTGCATCGTCGCCTCGACGATGGATAAAATAACCACTGGAACTACCTCCAGGGCCTGAAAATGGCAGTCTGGGCATTAGACACAGTCCCTCGGTCTCTATTAGCAGCATTTTGCTGCTGGCTGGCAGGCTGAGGGAGATGGTGGACATTAGAATGGTGGCCAGCTGTAACACGAGCTGTTCTACGCAACGCTGGCTGGTCAGTGCTCAGCTGGTTAGTTGGAGGCAACCATGAGGATGTTGGTGAGGCACCTTCGCATGCTGGAGAAATCGCTGGAACAAAACTGACCGGCTGAGAAATCACAGTGGGGGGGTCTATGGGGCAAGAGGTACCTGGGGCAGCTGCCGGTGGCGGACAAGATGTTTCAGTGACCAAAACCCACAGTTCATCGTCACTGGAAGGTTCACCATCCAGTGCTGCCACAGCAGATGGAGGGGACACCTCCAACTGGGGGCCAACAGCTTCAGGTTGAATTATAGCCTTCAGCATCTTCCGATGCACATTCTGAACCCTTTGCGGGTCGCTCACAGGGGCAACAGTATAAACTGCTCCTTCACCGACCGGGGCCTTCACAATCTGATAGACCACCGAGCTCCAAAGATCTTGTATTTTATGGCGCCCTCTAACACTGTGGTCCCTCAAATACACCTGTTGTCCGACTGAAAGCGGTGCCTCTCTGACCCGCTGATCATGCCGCTCTTTCCGTCGGCCAGCTGCAACCAACATCTTGTCACGAACACCCTCAAAAGCGAGTCTGAGTCTCACCTGATGCTCGGCCACCCAGTCCTGTACCTGACCTGCTACAGGCTCCTGGACACGTCCCAGGAGAAAATCAACTGGAAGACGTGGTTCTTGCCCAAACATAAGGAAGAATGGAGACTCGCCTGTGCTCTGATGAGGAGTGGTGTTGTAACAGTAAAGCACCTGAGGCAAACAAGCAACCCAATCCCGTTTCTGGGAAACCGGAAGGGTGCGAAGGAGGTTATGCAGGGTTCGGTTAAACCGTTCGCATTGACCGTTACCCGCCGGGTGGTACGGAGTGGTACGGGATTTAGAAACGCCATACAAACGGCAGAGCTGGTGAATCAATGAGCCCTCAAAGCTCCTCCCTTGGTCCGAGTGCAGGCGACTCGGGACACCAAACTTGTAAAACCACTCAGAGATCAAAACCTGGGCCACAGTGGAGGCCCGTTGATCCCGAGTGGGAATAGCCACTGTGAATTTACTGAACACATCTGTCATGACCAGAACATTCTCGTACCCATTCCGAGAAGGCTCCAACAATGTGAAATCAATGGCCACAATCTCATTAGGTTGGGAGGCCAACAAGTGGCCCATAAAGCTATTAGGTCCGTGCCCTGAGTCCTTAGCAACTTGACATCGCTGACACCCCAAAACCCACTGCTTTATATCTGCTGACATTCCTGGCCAATAGCAACGTTGCCGGACCAACTCTGTGGTCCGCTCTATGCCTTGGTGACCATGGGCTTGGTGAAGCTGGCTTAAAGTCTCCTGCTTAAGGGCGGCAGGCAGAATAAGCTGTAGAAATTCTTCACCCCCATCGGAACGGAAGACTTTGCGAAAGAGAACACCATCTTTCTCCACTAGGTGGTCCCATTGGCGAAAAAGTGCCAGGACTGGCTTGGAGAGCTGCCGCCTTTCCACGGAAGTAGGTGGAGCATTCCGCCGCCAGAACACAAGTACATCCTTTAGGATGGGATCAGCCTCCTGCAAGGAACGAAGGTCAGAAGCGGAGTGAGAGGGAAGGACTGAGACCACAGCCTGAGAGGCCAATGCCAAAACAGCTGGAGGTGGATCCTGCTGAAGACTGCTGGGGACTGAAGTACCAGGCAACGACTCAGAAAGTTTGAGAGAGCCAGGTGCATGCTGTCGTGAAAGCGCGTCTGCATTTCTGTTACTGCGGCCTGAACGATACTTGATATGAAAATCAAAAGCGGCAAGTTGGGCAGCCCACCTATGTTCAGTGGCCCCCAGCTTAGCAGACTGAAGATAGCTCAAAGGGTTATTGTCAGTGAAGACGATGCACTTATGCCCCAACAGGTACTCTCTAAACTTCTCTGTCATGGCCCACTTGAGCGCAAGAAATTCCAGCTTCATTGAGCTGTAGTTCGACATATTGCGCTCGGTGGGTCGAAGGCCTCTGCTGGCGTAGGCCACCGGTCTCACGCCACTGTCCGTCTCTTGCGAGAGGACAGCCCCCAGGCCACTATGGCTGGCATCGATCTCCAGAATAAAAGGCTGTGAAAAATCGGCATATGTTAGCACTGGGGCCGAGACCAACCTTGATTTCAAGGCCTCAAAGCTCTCCTCACACTGAGGTGTCCATGCCGCTCCCAGAGCCGGACCTGACCCTTTCTTGGACTTTGTGCCTGCTAGCTTAGCCACCAGCTGATGCAAAGGGCCCGCCAATTTGGCAAAGCCACTTACAAAGCGCCTGTAGTAGCTAGCGAAACCCAAGAAGGAACGCAACTCAGAGACATGACTGGGCCGCTGCCAGTTAGCCACCGCCTCAATCTTCTTGGGGTCCGTGGCAACTCCCTGGCTCGAGATCACATGGCCTAGATAGCCAACCTCCTGCTGGAAAAATGCACATTTCTCCAATTTTGCCTTAAGACCCTCCTTCTGGAGCCGACCGAGCACCATTTCCAGCCGCTGAAGATGTTGCTCAACGGAGGAAGAATAGACGACAATATCATCCAGGTAAAGCAGTAATGACTGACCCTGCTGATCACCAAACATTCTCTGCATGAGCCGCTGGAAGGTGCTTGGGGCATTACACAAGCCAAAAGGCATGCGATTGAACTCAAAAAGGCCGAACGGTGTACAGAAGGCAGTTTTGGGGCGATCCTTCTCTGACACCGGAACCTGATTATAGCCACTGGCCAAATCAATTGTGGAGAACCAGCGAGCCCCAGAAAGTGCATCCAAGCTCTCCTCGATGCGAGGTAGGGGGAAGGCATCCTTCCTGGTCTTACTATTTAGGGGACGATAGTCCACACACATACGCAGGCCCCCATCCTTCTTCCGCACCAAGACGATGGGAGATGCGTAAGGGCTGCTGCTTTCCCTGATGACCTGAGATTCCAGAAGCTGATTGATATGTGCCTTCACCGCCTCATACTCTGATGGAGGGATGCGTCGATACCTCTGCCTGACTGGAACGTCATCAAGCAGTGGTATGTCGTGCGAGATGAGGTTAGTACAGCCCAGGTCACCATCATGGGCTGAGAAGACTGACTGGTACTTATACAGTAGAGACCTTACACCCGTCTGCTCCTGCTCAGGCAATGGGGACAGACTTAGGGACTCTATCCTATCGGGTACTGAGGGAGCAGCTATTTGGGAAGAGATGGTCACCAATGTAGGCTCCACCTCAGTCACCCCTGCAGGTAAACTGATGACCTGAGCAGCATTCAGGAGACCAAGACTGGTCCGTGGGTAAAGGAGAACCTCCGCTGCCCCCACGTTAACTATGGGAACATACACAGTACCCCGAACAACCTGCACCAGGCAGGGAGAGGCTAGCAGCCCCGCTGGTAAGCCTGATTCAGGGGGCTCAAACAGCACAGTCTGACCAGAAAACTGCTGGGGGCAGGTGCTAGCAACAAGCTTCATCACCCCACCTGGAATACGCACCACCCGCTTCCCCCGGACCCTCACCGTGCCAGTCGGGTCACTCGGAGTTTGAATGGAAGACTGGTGGCACGTTTGTAGGGCTGCAACCACTGGAGCAGGTGCCTGGGAAACGAACGGCGAATCAAAAAGAGAAGGACCATATGCACCAAAGAGCTCACGATAGCATCGACGGATCACATTCATCCCTATGATACCAGGGACAGAAGACGCCCTGTCAGGGGGGTCCTTAACAACAAGGATCCCACAGTGGGGCATCACCTTACCACAGAGTTCCACATCAAGTTCCAAATAGCCGACGTATGGAATCGCCAGGCCATTAGCTGCTCGCAGCTGTAACCAGTGACACGAATGAAGGCGATCATGACCCCAAGGTGCAAACTGCTCCAAGAAGAAGCTTTCTGTGATGGTGGACACCATGGAACCAGTGTCCACCAAACATGACACAGCGACTCCTCCCATGGAGGCATCGATGTTTGGGCAAGGAGCAATTAAACCAGCTACTGCACCCTCCTGTGAGCCTATGGACTCCCCAACTGAACTGTGGCTCAGCAGCTCAGTGGGCTTCAGTTTTCCGAAGGGTGAGAGGGGTGAGTTAACCCTGCAGCATTAGAGTTCAAGCCAGGCACTGAACTAACCCGCTGTCTACGGGGGACCCGTCCACCGTCACACTCCCTAGCAAAATGGCCAGGCTGCTGACACCGTCTGCAAATTAAAGGGCCACTGCGAGAAGTCTGGCCTTGTGAACGAGGGGCCTGTAGGGAGGCTACAGTCTGAGTCAACTGGTCCAGCTGCTCCTGCTGGCGCTTCAAAAGATCCATCAGCTCACTAAGACCTGGCCCAGATGGAGTGCTATTAGGGGCCAGCGGGGCATGGCCCTGCATGCTATACTGCAGGCCATAAGCTGCTGGCAAAGAAACACTACGCCCTCTAGTGCCTCCTGGCAGACCCTCCCTCTCCCACCGAATCGCCTCACCACGCAGCTCCAACAGTGTGACAGTTGGCTGACGACGAACAAGCTGTTTAAGCTCCCGCGGAGCTTAAACAGGAGAGACCAGTCAAGCACATGCTCGATAAATTGGTCCCGAAGGAGAATATCAGCATTTGGCACACCATCAGGTGCGCACTGCCTCACCTGTGCCATTAAAGCCATCAAGGCCAAAGAGAACTTGTGCAAGGTCTCGCCCTCCAGCTGGTGCCGAGAGAAGAAAGCCTGCTGCAAGGTTACGTAAGGCTGAGCACAACCATACAGCTCTTGTAAAATGGTGAGAACCTTACCTGGGTCTCCTCGCTCTGCAGCAGAGCGATACTTAATTTCTTCCTTCGCTTCCCCTTCCAAGTGGTCAAAAATAAAGAGAGCTTGGTCAGCAGTGGAAAGATGGCGGGCACACACACATGCCTGTAACTCCTCCACCCAGTCAGATATTCCAATGCCAGTCTTACCGTTAAACATCGGGCACCTACGGTCTCTTGGGACGACAACCAGCCGCTCTGTAACAGCAGCAGCCGCACCTGCAGGCAGAGCATGACCAGGCGGAGCAAAGGGAGCAGCCCCACCAGAGTCCCCCAGCGAAGCAGTCCGCTCCTGACGGAGCCGCTCATTGTCCGCTTTAAGCTGCAACACAAGCTCCTTAAGCTGCTGCATCTCCTCCTCCATACTGATGGAACAACCTACACCAAGCCTCACAAAGCAGTGTAAGAAAAAAATTTTTATGTCCCTGGAACAGACACTGCCGTTTTGGCTCAACAATTACACATACAAAACAGGACACCCACTAATAACCAGTTTAACAGAACACAAGAAGGAAAACTATATAAAGAAAAGGACAAAAATGAAACACGTCTCTGCCTTTATTAATGTGGATCCTGCCGACAACGCCAGAATGTGGCGAGGTGGACGCTAAGGAGCATTAAAAAAATCGTAGTTGCGACAACGCCACCTGGGGAATTGCGCCCCAGGAAATCTGAGCTTAACTGTGTTGGTTATTTAAACCAAGGCCACACAGGTTCAATACCACAGGGCGAGACGGTTCCACAACAAAGAATTTATTAACACATAAAGTAAACAAAATACAAGTCAAACACAGTCACACCAATTGAACACACGATAAAACAAACCAAGGGGCAAATGAAGCTGGCCGGGGCTACCATGCAACAGGACAACCACAAGACAAAGAGGGGGGGGGGAGGTCCTCGACAGAATCACCCGTGAAACTACACACTCACACACACACAAAACCAAAAAAGGGGGGGACCGTGGAGAACACACCACCACCAGGGATTAACGGCCACAGGGAGCCCACGACACCTGACAACAAAAGAAATATCAATTAATAAAACAAGCCCAAAGGTTAGTATAACTGGCGTGAACTAAACAAACATTGACCTAAAGAAAGAAAAAAAGATAAAGACAATATAATAAACTCATCAATACAATAAAGGAAAAAAACAACACAGGAGAAAGGAAGGAACAAACTCCACATCAGGCCAAAACAGCAATACAGCCGATACAATAATGGAGCCAAAACGGTAGTAGAGCCAAAACGGTAGTAGAGCCAAAACGGCAGCGCAGACCCAGGGAGGAGTGACTGGTAGTTGCCGGCAGTTTACCCTCGCCTCGTTCCGCAAGGCTACGGCCACGCCGGAAAGAGGCAGAAGACAGCCAGCTCCTGTCACGGGTTAATCACTCAGCTGCACCAAAACACCCAAACAATCAGCTGGAGAACGAGGGACAGAGCCGCTGGACGGCAGACAATCGCGGACTTACCGAAAGGGCAGATGAGCATCTCCAGGAGAAACTACCAGTGGGGCGACACATCCCCACGGCCCGGCAGCCGGTCGCGCTCTACGAAACAAAGATCGCGTCACCAAAACCGCCGCGCCGTGCATACACCAGCAGCGAAAGAATAGCGGAATATATTACCTGAGCGAAGAGGATCATACGCCCGCAATGACCACGTCACACAATCACAGTGGCCACAGGAAGGAAGCGGAAGAGGAAGAGGCAAATGCATTGCACATCTATATATAGAGACGCATCGCACCGCCCCTCAATCAACGCGCTCCGTCCCTTAGCACAATGCCATATAGTGGCAGGGAAAGGCACGACAGGTCACAGTAACAATGGTCATTATGGTCAAACAGTTCGATTTTAGTTTCGTCAGACCACAGGACATGTCTCCAAAAATTAAGGTCTTTTTCCCTGTGTGCATTTGCAAACTGTAATCTGGCTCGTTTCTTTTGGAGTAATGGCTTCTTCCTTGCGGAGTGGCCTTTCAGCTCATGTCGGTACAGTACTCGTTTCAGGACTGTGGATAATGACACACTCTTACTAGCTTCAGCCAGCATCTTCACAAGGTCTTTTGCTTTTGTTCTTGGGTTTATATGCAAATTTCGGACCAAATCACGTTCATCTCTGGGACACAGAACCCGTCTCCTTCCTGACCGGTATGATGGCTGGACGTTCCCATGGTGTTTAGACTTGCGTATAATGGTTTGAACAGATGAACGTGGCACCTTCAGGCATCTTGAAATTGCACTCAAGGATGAACCAGACTCGTGCAATTCCACAATTCTCTTCCTGATATCTTGACTGATTTCTTTTCACTTTCCCATGATGTTACACAAAGAAGCAGTGTGTTTCAGGTGTGCATTTAAAATACATCCACAGGTGTGTCTCTAATTAACTGAAATGTTGAGTCAGAAAAATCAGAAGCACATGACATCATCATCATGTCACAAATTGTTTAAAGGCATACTAATCTTAGTGTATGTAAACTTCTGACTTTGAAGAGAGTACCGTATTTTCCGCACTATAAGGCGCACCTAAAAGCCTTCAATTATCTCAAAATCCGACAGTGCGCCTTATAATCCGATGCGCCTTATCTGTGGATCAATATTGGTCAATCGTGGCTACCGTAGTCACGGGGCGTGGCCGAATTAACAGATTTAAGCGCTGGTACGGCGAAGAGGAATTCCAGTACAACACCATTTGTGTGTGTGTGAAGACCCCGAGATGGCTCCTTGCAAGAGACACGCTTACGACGCAGAGTTCAAGCTGAAGGCTATCAGTCATGCAGTAGAACATGGGAACAGAGCAGCGGCGAGACACTTCAACATTAACGAGTCAATGGTGCGGAAGTGGAGGAAGCAGCAAGATGAACTGCGCCAGGTAAAGAAGACTAAACAGTTTCCGAGGGAACAAAGCGAGATGGCCACAGTTAGAGGACAAACTCGAACAGTGGGTTGTTGAACAGAGAGCAGCAAGTAGAAGTGTCTCTACAGTCACTATTCGAGTGAAAGCAACAGTGCTAGCACGCGAACTTAACATCAGTGAATTTAGAGGCGGTCCTTCCTGGTGTTATCGGTTTATGAAAAGACGTAATCTCTCCATCCGCGCACGCACTAGTGTTTCGCAGCAACTACCGAAAGACTATCAAGAAAAGCTGGCCACTTTCCGTGCATACTGCAAAGAGAAGATCGCTGAAAAAAAGATCCGGCCGGAGCACATCATCAACATGGACGAGGTTCCACTCACTTTTGATATTCCTGTGAACCGCACTGTGGATAAAACGGGAGCACGTACGGTGAATGTTCGCACCACAGGGAATGAGAAGTCGTCATTCACTGTAGTTCTCGCTTGCCAGGCTAATGGCCAGAAACTACCACCGATGGTTATTTTCAAGAGGAAGACCTTGCCAAAAGAAAACTTTCCAGCCGGCGTCGTTATCAAGGCTAACTCGAAGGGATGGATGGACGAAGAAAAGATGAGTGAGTGGCTGAGGGAAATTTACATCAAGAGACCGGGTGGCTTTTTTCACACAGCCCCGTCCCTATTGATCTGCGACTCCATGCGCTCCCATATCACCGATGGAGTCAAAAAACAAGTGAAGCACACTAATTCAGTGCTTGCCGTCATTCCGGGTGGATTGACAAAAGAACTCCAACCGCTAGATATTGGTGTCAACAGGGCATTCAAAGCTAGACTGCGAACTGCATGGGAGCAGTGGATGACGGAAGGCGAACACACGTTCACCAAGACAGGGAGACAGCGCCAAACGACGTACACCACTATCTGCCAGTGGATCGTAAATGCCTGGGCTGATATATCAGTCTCAACTGTGGTCCGAGCTTTCAGGAAGGCTGGAATCGTCGCTGAAGAAGAAGAAGAATTCGAGGGATTCGTGGATGAGGAATGAACTGATAAAGTGAGCTTTACGTGTTTCTTTTGTGTGTTGTTGGGATCTCTGGTCATGTGCTCTGGAGAACAATAGAGAGGCCTACATGTGACCCATAAAGCCTGACTTAGAGTGACTAACCGTTAGAAATCTATTTTATGGCGTACGCCTAGTCATAAATTCCTGAGTTCGAACCCCGAATGAGCACAGACATTGGCTGTGTGCCAGCCATCCCTAAGGAATCTACGGTGACGTCACTCAGGTAATAAAAGGTCACTGCGACCATCAGCCTTCGCTTTTTCCCGTGCGTGCTGTGACAGTGAGAGCTTCTCCAGGCTCTCCAAGTGTCCAAACCGCCAAAAGGGAGCAAAATCAGACGTTTGATTAACATCATTTTAGATCCCGGGTCACAGTTCTGCAACTCGCAGGCCGAGAAACAGACTGCTGTATTTTTCCTGTAACTTTTCCTTTTTCTTTTTACCGACGTGTATCGCTGGGCAATCAGCTGATCGCACGTTAACGAGCCGCGCGCCGACTTTGTTAAGGACGAAACAAAGTTTGTTAACCTCTTCAACGGTGATTTTCTCCGCTGCCGCCGAGAGATCAACACTCCGCATCTTCTGAATAACGGACCGCCAGCATCCCGCCGAGGACGACGCTGCGAACGTTTAAGCGGATCATTATTTCAAACTCCGAAAGATTGGAGCAACGCAAAGTAAGATGCTTATGTCTGGGCAGAGATAGTGTAACGTAGGGTTGTTTACACATGATTTCTGTAACTTTTAAGTGCTGAATTCATTGATCTTGTTTTCCAATCTGTCATTTCCGCCATTTCAGCGAGACAGCGTGTTCACCGGTTAAAGGACCAATAGCTGAGCAGGTAAGCTCCGGTTTACTGACTCCGCTATTGTGTGGTGACACGCGAGGCTCCAAAGAAGTGGAGTGGATTCTTTACTTTTGGGTTGTGTTTTTGTATTTCCATTTCTATCTTTCCTCACATTCTTCTTTCTGAACGGTGAGGCAAAAGCCCGAGCACGCGATCCCGAACCGGAACCAAAAGGCACGTGGCGCTCGAAGGCTTCCGCCCACTATTCTCTTCTATGACCATATAAGCAATATTAAGTGGGTTATCATCAACTTGGCTCTGAATAATACGGCCGGCGTATTCTTCTGCAGTCATTTTGGGCTTTGCTGAGTCATCACTTGCGTGTGACTAGTTGCTTTGTTTGCTGAATCATCCTTCATGTGGTTGTTCATCCTGGTGTGCTGACCCCTCCTCATGTAGTCCTCCACCATTTTGGTTGTAGTTTCCCCACTCGCCATTCTGGTTGTAGCTCCTCCCCTCATGTGGCCATCCGCCATCTTAATTGTAGTCAGCCACTAGCTTGTTGTTAGCTGCTATCTTGTTAGCTGCTATCTTGCTAACCGCCATTTTGTTTGTTTTTAGCCACTAGCTTGTTAGCCGCTACCTGGCTAGCTGGTTAGCCTCCATACTGTTGATCATCTCTCTCTCACACACACCCATACATACACACACACACACACTCCTGTATATATGCACACCTATGTATAGATATACTCTTGTTGCTGTACCTGTGTTATCTTAGTTAATAGTTAACGTGTGTTGATAAAACTTAGATTATAATAGTGTTTATTACAAAGTGATACTTATCTATGGATGGTTGTTGCTGGTTAATAAATCCTGTTATAGTTTAACCTGTCGTTGTCTGTGGTTATTGTGTGTACTTGTAATAACAGCTGAATTCATGACAGCCAGTGCTCGGATTCATCCTTCACAATTTTAAGAGACTGTTTTTCCTATTAATTAATTTGGCTATTGGTCCCTGGTGACAGGGTGGTGCCCCGATATTTATGTGTATTAAGCATACACTGATTTTACTTTAATGATTATTTCCCATAATCATTGACTCTTTGCCAATAACCAAATTGCTCTTACTAAGTCGCACAACAGTGTTCACAACTGAACAAGGTTGGTCATATTGTGAATATGGACATTAACGTTTGAGCAACGTTGAGTTATTGTTAAATGGTTATTGCTTTGCATTATTTCGAGAGTTACTATATTGTTATTGTTATTATTATTATTATTGAGTTACCGTAACGGTATCAGACTCTTTTACGTGTTTACTGAATCGAGGAAAATGTTGCACTACCTGTTATACCTTGCTGTTGTTAAAAGATAAGCTGTGTCGCGAAAATACTACGTCGCTGACATTACCTCGGGAAAAATAATAACACAGCTGTTTATTCATTTTGGGAGTGAACGGGGTTGTTATATTGTTATTACTTTGCACTATATCGAGAGTTACTATATTGTTATTGCACTTTCGTTTGAGTTACCGTAACGGTATCAGACTCTTTTACGTGTTTACTGAATCGAGGAAAAGTTCCCGTCCACTACGTGATAAAAATGTTGCACTACCTGTTATACCGTGCTGTTGTTAAAAGATAAACTGTGTCGCGAAAATACTACGTCGCTGACATTACCTCAGGAAAAATAATAACACAGCTGTTTATTCATTTTGGGAGTGAACGGAGTTGTCAGAACGCTGGTTTGTATTCTATTAATAAAGTTTGACTGACTTATCTGACTGTTTTGTTGACGTTCCCTTTAGCGCAGCCCCATCTAGTGGACGCAAAACGCAATCCGAGCCACTGCTGTAGCTTCTATCCTATGCGCCTTATAATGCGGTGCGCCTTATATATGAAAACAGTTTTAAAATAGGCCATTTATTGAAGGTGCGCCTTATAATCCGGTGCGCCTTGTAGTGCGGAAAATACGGTAATAAAAAATTCTCTCTTTCATTATTCTGGCATTTGGCAAATAGAAATAATTTTGGTAATCCTAATTGACCTAAAACAAGAAACGTTTATTCTGATTTAATGTCAGACGGTGAGAAAAAAAAAAACATAATGTGTCTTTTTATACAGTGTATGTAAACTTCTGGTTTCAACTGTACAGCCAAAAACAATGACAACAAATCTAAACAAAGACCATAATAATCATTGAACTATTATGTACATGCAAGCAGGTGTGTATATATAAATATAAAAAATGGACCATTAATGGCCAATAACATTCAGTCTCATTATGCAGGTGAAATGTTCTGTAGATTGTTAAACGCAAAGGAATATATACTGAATTTATTACATTAAGGTTTTTAGGTGTCTATTGCAAACATTGAACGACCTGAGTCTTCTCAGGAAGAACAGTCTGCTCTCTCCCTTCCTGTAGAGGGCATCAATGTTGTTTTTTCCAGTCCAATGTATTGTTTATTTGCCCCCCAAGGGGCTTGTATGAGTCCACCCTCTCCATTTCCTCTCCCTTGATGGAAACAGGGACAAGGGACCTCCTCTTCCTCTGATAATCCACCACCAGCTCCTTGGTCTTGATGATATTGAGCTTCAGGAGGTTCTAATGCACCAAGAGATGAAACACTGTATCAGTTCTCTGTACTCCTCATCATTGTCTCTGCTGATATATCCGACGATGGCAGAGTCGTCAGAGAACTTCTGGAGGTAGCAGGAACCACAGTTATAACAAAAGTTCGAAGTGTACACTTTGAAGAGGATTAATGCCAGAACTGTTCCTTATGGAGCACCTGCGTAACTCAGCACGGCCTCAAAGCTACAGCCACACACTCTAATATACTGTGGTTGGCTGGTCAGGTAGTCCATAATCCAGCACTCTGTGTCGGGGTGTAGTTGCATCTCCAGTAGCTTCTCTCTCAGGATCCCTGGCTGGATGGTGTTGAGGGCACTGGAGAAGTCAAAGAACACAATTCTCCCAGTGCTTTTCTGCTTCTCCAGGTGATAGAGGGCCTTGTGTGTCATGAACATGATGGCATCCTACACCCTGATGTGTGGCTGGTATACGACTTGGAGTGTGTTGTTGGGATCTCTGGTCATGTGCTCTGGAGAACAATAGAGAGGCCTACATGTGACCCATAAAGCCTGAGTTAGAGTGACTAACTGTTAGAGACCCCACTCATGAAGTGCACCTAAGTCATAAATTCCTGAGTTTAAACTCAGAACCGGCACGGACATTGGCTGTGTGCCAGCCATCTCCACGGGGGTCCGAGGTGACGTCACTCAGGTAATAAAAGGTCACTGCGACCATCAGCCTTCGCTTTTTCCCCGTGCGTGCTGTGACAGTGAGAGCTTCTCCAGGCTCTCCAAATGTCCAAACCGCCAAAAGGGAGCAAAAATCAGACGTTTGATTAACATCATTTTAGATCCCGGGTCACAGTTCTGCAACTCGCAGGCCGAGAAACAGACTGCTGTATTTTTCCTGTAACTTTTCCTTTTTTCCTTTTACCGACGTGGATCGCTGAACAATCAGCTGATCGCACGTTAACGAGCCGCGCGCCGACTTTGTTAAGGACGAAAACAAAGTTTGTTAACTTTTTCACCGGTGATTTTCTCCGCTGCCGCCGAGAGATCAACACTCCGCATCATCAGAATAACGGACCGCCAGCATCCCGCCGAGGACGACGCTGCGAACGTTTAAGCGGATCATCATTTCAAACTCCGAATGATCGGAGCAACGCAACGTAAGAGGCTTATGTCTGGGCAGAGATAGTGTAACGTAGGATTGTTTACACATGCTTTCTGTAACTTTTAAGTGCTGCATTCATTGATTTTAGTTTCCGGTCGGTCATTTCCGCCGTTTCAGCGAGACCGCGCGTCACCAGTTAAAGGACCAATAGCTGAGCAGATAAGCTCCGGTTTACTGACTCCGCTATTGTGTGGTGACACGCGAGTCTCTAAAGAATTAGAGTGGATTATTTTATTGGGTTGTGTTTCTTGTATTTTCATTTCTATCTTTCCTCACACTCTTCTTTCTGAACGGTGAGGCGAAAGTCCGAGCACGCGATCACGAACCGTAACCAAGGGGTACGTGGCGCTCAAAGGCTTCCGCCCATCGTTCTCTTCTGTGACCACATAAGCAACATCACATTGGTTATCACCATCTTGGCTCTGAATAATACGGCCGGCGTATTCTTCCACAGTCATTTTGGGTTTTGCTGAGTCATCACATGCGTGTGACTAGTTTTGTTTGCTGAGTCATCCTTTATGTGGTTGTTCATCCTGGTGTGCTGACCCCTCCTCATGTAGTCCTCCACCATTTTGGTTGTAGTTTCCCCACTCGCCATTCTGGTTGTAGCTCCTCCCCTCATGTGGCCATCCGCCATCTTAATTGGAGTCAGCCACTAGCTTGTTGTTAGCTGCTATCTTGTTAGCTGCTATCTTGCTAACCGCCATCTTGTTTGTTTTTAGCCACTAGCTTGTTAGCCGCTACCTGGCTAGCTTGTTAGCCTCCATACCTTTGTTGTCATCTGTCTCTCTCACACACACCCACACACACACACACGCTCCTGTATATAGATATACTCTTGTTGCTGTACCTGTGTTATCTTTAGTTAATAGTTAATGTGTGTTGATAAAACTTAGATTATAATAGTGTTTATTACAAAGTGATGCTTATCTATGGATGGTTATTGCTGTTTAATAAATCCTGTTATAGTTTAACCTGTCGTTGTCTGTGGTTATTGTGTATGTACTTGTAATACCAGCTGAATTCATGACAGCCAGTGCTCGGAATCATCCTTCACAATTTTAAGAGACTGTTTTCCCATTAATTAATTTGGCTATTGGTCCCTGGTGACAGGGTGGTGCCCCGATATTTATGTGTATTAAGCATACACTGATTTTACTTTGATGATTATTTTCCATAATCATTGACTCTTTGCCAATAACCAAATTGCTCCTACTAAGTCGCACAACATCATTGGTGCCCCGTGTGAGGCTGTCTTATTCTAGCTGTGTTACAGTATAAACACAATAACAAAAAAGGCAAAACCAAACTTTTCCATGGGTCCACCAACATAATTGGGGTCCCAGGTGAGTTTGTCTAATTCCAGCTGTGTTACAGTATCACCACAGTAACCTGCTGCTGACGGTTTAGAGAATTTCTTTTCTTTTGTGTTGTTTTATTATTCTCCTTATTCTCCTCTTTTCTCAGAATTAGAGTGAAGAAGCCGTCCCCTGCATTTTTAATTGTTAACTATTAATTACGGGTACTAAGAGTATTGGTTGTGTTGTGTTGTGATTGCACTAAGAGGTGCCATAGATTGGATAGTGGATTACATAGGTTAAGTAGCAGAACACAGGTCGTGTTCTCTTGCTTTCCTGGTTCTGTGAGTCCTGTTTTGACGTGCACTAACTCCTTTAGCATAAGGTATAGTGCTACTGTGTAACCTCAGTTACAACTATTTAGCAGCCATAGTTAGCCCAGCACATTGTTGATTTTTGTAGATTTGTAAGCCACAGGTTGAAGCCCACCTGTGCAACTTAAACTTGCTCAGTGTAGCAGTTTTGTGATTTTTGTTTTGTCTGTTCAGTGGAAAGACAAAATGAGCAGTAGGGATTCCCACACCCCAGGAGCTAGAGGCTCCCAAGAGGCAGATGACCTGGACCTGCAGGCCACAGTCACTGGCCTCGTGAAATTGGCAGTTAATGGCATGAGTGACCTGAACAGCTACAACGCTAGCACCTGTGATAAGAAAATACAGGAAGTGGTCACTTGTCACTTGTCCCTCATTTCTCAGATGCTCAGTCAGGTAACAATGCTTTATCACCGTAAAGCCCAGTTACAAGCTGCAGAGTATATGGAGCAGATTACAGTGTTGCAGACCGGCTATCATGCTGAGCAACACAAAAACTTGATCCTACAGCAAGAGGTTAAGGACCTTAGGGATCAGCTGAGTGAAGTTAAGGAGGAAATTGAGACCATCCAGCAGGATTGTCCTTATTTAAATTTGCAGCTCCAAACGACGGAGGATCAGATGAAGACAGTCTTGATCCCTGATCCGTCTGATATTGGTTCTGACCCAGATGCAGCCCCTGTCCCAGAAGAGATGGTTAAAACGCGAACGGCGGACACCATGGAGGACAAGCTGCGGGCTGAACGACAGGCATCCCGAGCACGGATAGCCACCATATGTCAGGAGCTTGAGGGTGCTCGGCAGACAGTTCGAGTCACACCCACTGATCTGAGGACAGTTAGTGGAGAGGTAGAAGCCCCTACTGAGATGCCCGACATGATCATTCTTGACCAGTACACTCCTCCACTGGTCCACCATAGGCATGGGAATGCCTCAGGCACAAGAAGTGCAACTTCATCAGCTCTCCAGCGCTCCATACCTGACTTTGCCAAAGGAAGAACCTCCCTGGAGAAAGGTGGACATCAGCCATACTCCTTGAGAGACGACAGGGACTTTGGCCCCACACCGGCCGACATGCCATATCTAGGGCGCCGCTCACGCCCTCACTTTGACCAAACCTCTTCTCCGCAGCGAAGGAGGAGTCATGGTCTTTCCCACCAGGACTCGAGGAATCCAGAATCCTCAGATGACTCTGACGATGCCAGCACCTACTATCAACAGGGTCTGCGCATACGTCAGTTTGAATCTCTTGCAAGAGACATAGAGAGCTTTGACCCCAGGAATCAGGAGTCATCCATCGATGACTACTTGAGGGAGGTAGATCGCTGTCTCCTTGATCTTCCCCATGCGTCTGCCCGGGAGAAACTTCGCTTGATCTGGAAAACCACCTCCAGGAGCGTCCGTGTCTTCATGGAGACTCTCCCACCAAGAACCAGAGACCATTACTCAGCGCTCTGCCAAGCCCTGCGGGAAGAATACTCCCATTATACAGACCATGCTTCCGCTACTCTTGATGCTTTTGCTGTCACGCAGAAGAAACTTGAGCCTCCCTGGGAGTATTACAGGCGTCTCAGAGCAGCATATTTCCAAGGGAGTAATGCGCCTGGATTAGAGGAAGAGCATGCTTTCAAATCTCTCTTCCTCCATAACCTGCACGAGAGCGTACGCTACGACGTGACCATGCACTGCCGCACTAACAACCTCAATATGCAGGAGATGAGGCGGTACGCGCAGCTGGCATGGGAAACACGAGTACGCCCAAGTAGGACAGCTGACAGCAGTGCCAGGGTACTGGAGATCCAGTCGTCCGCCACTGCAGAGGTGGCACTGGAAGGCAGCAAGATGCCTCGTGCCCAGATGCAAACGGGACCAGGTCCCCCAGCATACCAATCACTCCGCCCACAGGGTGGACACCCCAGTCAGAGGACCAACAGTCCTAACTGGTCACGAAACCTGAGCCCACCGGCAAAAGACACTTGCCAGCCAGACAGAAAGGTCAGGTTTAAACCCAACTCCAAACAGGGTAGGAGGTATGGTGGCAAAGCCCCACTTCCATTTAAAGGGGAAGACTTCCAAAAGGAAAGTTTAAAAGAGCTTATAAGGAAGTGTGTGGCGGAGACGTTCAGATCGACCACTCAGGCCGCCTAGTCGCCCAAACATACTCCTAACACCAGAAACCCTGTTCCTTTAACTGCTTTTGTTTTTCCTTATATATATATATTTCCCCTTTTGATTTTCTTATAGCATCACCAGCTGTATAGGATAGATTAACCCGACCAGCCACGGGGAGGGGGGGGGCTGATGCTAACACACGCCCTGACTCACCTGTGGTGGTCACCATGGTTACAAAGCCACTCTCCAGACACTTCAGCAGGTTGCATATTGGACATCCATGAACAACGACACCAGAGGTTAAATTCAAGGGTGCCTTACCTGCTGTCATTTTTAACCAACCATCCTCTGAATCGAGCACAAATTCAGGGAAAGGGGGGTCACCTTTTCATGTTCTAATCTTCAAGTCAGTTAGATTGAACCAGTCCCTAAATATACTGAAGGTAATAAATCCCTCCTTATAATTATCATAGACCTCTAGAAATTAGAGCTAGGCTCTGTTGGAATCATAATTATCATAGAATGGCAGAATGAGCAACTGAAGTCTGTTTTGAATGTTGGTTTTGGCAAAACAATACACACGTATGCATTTATATTGGTGTATCATGAGGAAGACTCCTCATTGTATTTTGAACCTTAACACATGTACCTGAACCAGGAATATCCACTGGGTCTGCCCCAGCAGCCATTTGTTAGAGATGTGAATGATCTCTGTGGTTTGAGAGTTGACTCACCCTAGCAAGAATGCCAGGATACCATGTCCGCAAGAACAGAGGAAAGTGAGATCCTTGCAGAGTGAATTGGCCACCTATGGTTGGTGAATACAGTCACCACAAAGCCCATTAGCCTACGACCGGCATGATACAGCCACTAAGCTGCTGGCTGCAGTAGAATACATAGCCAATTCACTGATACTCCTCCTCTTCTTTCTCCTCTCTTTCTTTCCTTGGGTACCTACTTTGAGCTATGCTCTTTTGAAATTGTGTTAAATGTGTTGTTGAAATGCCAATTAATCATAGTGGAGTTAGTTAGCTCATTATTCATATCTGCCCAGACTGTGCCTCAACTCTGTCCAGACATTAAAGCCTCAATGAACTCTGAATTAAAGCCTCAATGAACTCTGAGCTAAAGCCTCAATGAACTCTGAACGTTGAACTGTTGATCACTGTGTCTGCTCATCAGCCAACAGGAAGGAAGCCAGAAGGATGACCACCTTCAGCGCACATGGACCATTCGACCTTAGATAATGTTGCTCTAAAGACTGTGGCCCCTACCCCATTCTTCAGACCAAAGGGGGGATGTTGGGATCTCTGGTCATGTGCTCTGGAGAACAATAGAGAGGCCTACATGTGACCCATAAAGCCTGAGTTAGAGTGACTAACTGTTAGAGACCCCACTCATGAAGTGCACCTAAGTCATAAATTCCTGAGTTTAAACTCAGAACCGGCACGGACATTGGCTGTGTGCCAGCCATCTCCACGGGGGTCCGAGGTGACGTCACTCAGGTAATAAAAGGTCACTGCGACCATCAGCCTTCGCTTTTTCCCCGTGCGTGCTGTGACAGTGAGAGCTTCTCCAGGCTCTCCAAATGTCCAAACCGCCAAAAGGGAGCAAAAATCAGACGTTTGATTAACATCATTTTAGATCCCGGGTCACAGTTCTGCAACTCGCAGGCCGAGAAACAGACTGCTGTATTTTTCCTGTAACTTTTCCTTTTTTCCTTTTACCGACGTGGATCGCTGAACAATCAGCTGATCGCACGTTAACGAGCCGCGCGCCGACTTTGTTAAGGACGAAAACAAAGTTTGTTAACTTTTTCACCGGTGATTTTCTCCGCTGCCGCCGAGAGATCAACACTCCGCATCATCAGAATAACGGACCGCCAGCATCCCGCCGAGGACGACGCTGCGAACGTTTAAGCGGATCATCATTTCAAACTCCGAATGATCGGAGCAACGCAACGTAAGAGGCTTATGTCTGGGCAGAGATAGTGTAACGTAGGATTGTTTACACATGCTTTCTGTAACTTTTAAGTGCTGCATTCATTGATTTTAGTTTCCGGTCGGTCATTTCCGCCGTTTCAGCGAGACCGCGCGTCACCAGTTAAAGGACCAATAGCTGAGCAGATAAGCTCCGGTTTACTGACTCCGCTATTGTGTGGTGACACGCGAGTCTCTAAAGAATTAGAGTGGATTATTTTATTGGGTTGTGTTTCTTGTATTTTCATTTCTATCTTTCCTCACACTCTTCTTTCTGAACGGTGAGGCGAAAGTCCGAGCACGCGATCACGAACCGTAACCAAGGGGTACGTGGCGCTCAAAGGCTTCCGCCCATCGTTCTCTTCTGTGACCACATAAGCAACATCACATTGGTTATCACCATCTTGGCTCTGAATAATACGGCCGGCGTATTCTTCCGCAGTCATTTTGGGTTTTGCTGAGTCATCACATGCGTGTGACTAGTTTTGTTTGCTGAGTCATCCTTTATGTGGTTGTTCATCCTGGTGTGCTGACCCCTCCTCATGTAGTCCTCCACCATTTTGGTTGTAGTTTCCCCACTCGCCATTCTGGTTGTAGCTCCTCCCCTCATGTGGCCATCCGCCATCTTAATTGGAGTCAGCCACTAGCTTGTTGTTAGCTGCTATCTTGTTAGCTGCTATCTTGCTAACCGCCATCTTGTTTGTTTTTAGCCACTAGCTTGTTAGCCGCTACCTGGCTAGCTTGTTAGCCTCCATACCTTTGTTGTCATCTGTCTCTCTCACACACACCCACACACACACACACGCTCCTGTATATAGATATACTCTTGTTGCTGTACCTGTGTTATCTTTAGTTAATAGTTAATGTGTGTTGATAAAACTTAGATTATAATAGTGTTTATTACAAAGTGATGCTTATCTATGGATGGTTATTGCTGTTTAATAAATCCTGTTATAGTTTAACCTGTCGTTGTCTGTGGTTATTGTGTATGTACTTGTAATACCAGCTGAATTCATGACAGCCAGTGCTCGGAATCATCCTTCACAATTTTAAGAGACTGTTTTCCCATTAATTAATTTGGCTATTGGTCCCTGGTGACAGGGTGGTGCCCCGATATTTATGTGTATTAAGCATACACTGATTTTACTTTGATGATTATTTTCCATAATCATTGACTCTTTGCCAATAACCAAATTGCTCCTACTAAGTCGCACAACAGTGTCCTGGAAAGGTGAAAGAAGGGTCTCAGAACCAGCCTCTCAAAGGACTTCATGACATGTGATGTCCGGGCTAAGGGCCTGTAGTCACAAAGACTGCTGGGATGACTTGTCTTTGCCCCTTTTGGACAGCCCGCAGCTCCTCACAATCCTTTGCCATGAAAGCCCTCTTCTTCTTTGATGTCCTTTGTTATGCATGGCTTGTTGTTGTGGGAGTGATTAATTTTTTTGGAGGGGACAACCATGTTCTCACAGAAACAGATGTAGTCTGTGATGCAACGAGAGAGTCCCTGGATGTCCTTCCCAAACTGTTACTGGAACAACTCCCAGTCCGTGGTGTTTGATGGTACTGGTAATGGCAACACGCAGCAGCAGCTAGAGTCTTGTGGGGTGTGCAGCTGGCGTAGTTAACATTGTCCTGTCTTGTTATACTAACCTTTATTTCTAGCTGAACTGTCAGTGTCAGTAGGTATAATGACTTATGCTGGTTTGATGAGCTTTGTTCTAGTTTTGGTGCTCCTGTGCCATTGTTTGTGTAGACTGGGAGCATCTCCAGTATGACCAGGGATTTCTCCTGCTTCTGCATAACTCCAGCATGGGCTCTTTGCATCCCTTGACAACCCTTCCTGCTGAGATCAATCAATCCAACCTATCCACAGAGTAGATAGATAGATAGATAGATAGATAGATAGATAGGTAGATACTTTACTGATCCCGAGGGAAATTCAAGAGTATCAGAGAGCATCAAGGCCATCATGTTTAGGGAAAAAGGAAAGATGGAACGGCATCCGGCAGAGGCTGAAGAGATAAGGCCACCACTGGATTCCACTACCTACAGTCATCCTAGCCAGAGTTCAGTCACTTTACAACAAAGTTGATGAACTGCAGGCAAACATCAAGTTCCTGGCAGAGTATAACAGCGCTTGTCTCTTTGTGTTAACAGAAACATGGCTCAAAGCCGCAGACCTAATCTCTGATATGGAGATCGATGGCTTCAGGGTACCATTTTGCTTGGATAGGGACTCCACAGTGACAGGTAAATCACTAGGTCGAAACCTGTATTTATATGTGAACAGAAACCAGTGTAACACAGTGGCGATAAGAGATACCTTCTGTACAGCAGACATTGAGCTGCTGTCAGTGTCCTTACGTCCCTTTTATTTACCAAGGGAATTTCCACAGTTGTTTGTTACCCTTGTTTATATACAGTCGAAGGCTAATGTTGACACGACTATGCGAATGTCAGTTAAAATGGCTTCAGGGAATGTCACCGGATGCACCAAACTTCATTATGGGTGATTTTAACCAATGCAATCTGGAAAAGTCCTTAGGGAACTTAGTATGTTACTTATCTGACATGATTCACAACATACCTGGACCTCTTCTACAGCTCTGTTAAGGAAGCTTATAAATCTCTTCAGAGTGCCCCTCTTGGCATGTTGGACCATAACACTGTGTACCTGGTTCTGTCCTACAAATCAGTCCTAAGGAGAAACAAGATTGAAAAACCGGCTGGCCTGAGGAGTCCATCTATTGTCTTCAGGACTGTTTGAGCTATATGGACTGGGACTTATTTAAAAATGTCTGTGGCAACTTGAATGAACTCATGGAGACTGTGTCTACTTATGTGGCGGCGCGAGGGGCCCACATGCTGGGGGTCATGAAAGTAGGTAATAGTTGCCAGACAACGCCACCCTGGGAATTTCACCCAGGGAATTCTTCCCAATGGACTAACTCCACAAAAATGAACGGCACTCAGGTCCATTTGCAATTTAGGCACAGACAGTAGTTCAAGACTATAAGTATAAATGTTTTTATTATAAATTAATCAATTCACTTAAAAGACACAAAACTAATATAAGATAAGGCAAACAGTCACTGGGGAGAAGTACAGGAGACCAATCAGGACTGAACCTACTGTGTCTGATCCAAACACAAAAAAAAAAGGATCACTGGAACACCACGCGTGAAGCAAACAAAATGAAACAAAATCCACCCGATGTGCAAACACAACAAGAGGGGACACCGCCACCAGGACTGTCCACCACCGTAGGTTCAGCACCTGGATGGGAGAGACCAAAAATCAACAGATTACAAATGAGAACAACTGACCAACAATCAAGAAAACAAGAACAAGAAATGATAAATAAGGAAAAAAATATCAAAACCAAAGGGAATAAATCTCACGCTACTCCCTCATCCCCCTCCACAAACACACAAAGCCCCAGACTGTGATGGGAGCGCCGAACGACCAACCAGAGGCCAGGCAAGGCAACCAGAGGCCAGGTCGGTTGCAGCGGAGCGGCACACACCTGAAGTGAGGCAACCAAGCCAAAAAGGCAAGGCAAAGCAATTAGTTTCTATTACGGCAAAGCGGTCTCAGCGTGAGGCCGGGCAGTTAGTCTCTGTTACAGCAAAATTATATCCAGCATGAGGCAAAGCAGCAGTGATTTCCGTCGCCGACCAGCCAACACTGCGCGGCTGCCAGGTTATCCTTCCCCCTACAATAATAGTCACACACAGCATAAACAACTTAGCAGTGGCTGGAGGAAGAACTAAAGCGCTACCTTACATACCAGTCAGGCAGTCCGGGACAGCACAGCATGGAGCAGAGGGATAGACGCTACACGAAAACAACCTGCAAACAAACACACGGGTTGCCACAGGTGCAACGCCAAACAGGGAAACACATAAAAACAACGCACCTACCCGTAGCGAGCAACAGGTAGTGCATAGCGCAACACCCAAACAGCCTCTGCCACCACACAGAGGCGGAACTGGAGAATGCCAGAAAATGCTGCGACCCAGCCTCCAGCAAGCCAAAAAGAAGACAGGTGCTCTCTATGCGCTTTATGCGATATTCTCTCACAACGATTGGCTGGGATCCCAACCCAGCTGAAACTCATCAGGACCATTTACTCAAATAACAAACCATGGATCTCTAAGTCTATTAAATACACAATCAACCAACGCAATATCAGAGAGATAGAGAAATCAAGATGTGTAATTGCATGAGTAGATGTGTAATTTCACTCAGTGACAACTCTGATCTACGTCTTTCTGATGATTTTTACTCATTTTATAATTGTTTTAATGTCCATGATTTTAGTCATAAACTGTCTCATTTTAAAAAATTTTGTTCCTGAACAGAGCAGTATACATGTGGGCAAGGTAAAGGTCCTGAAACTTTTTCAGAGCACCAATGAAAGGAAAAGTCCTGGCCCTGATGGCATTGGAGGTCACATTCTCAAAAACTGTGCAACACAGTTGACATCTTCTATTTTAGCTTTAATGTGTCTCTCCAAATCCACGAGGTTCCTCATCTTTCAAAAAACTATCATTGTACCTGTGCCCAAAGATCATGAAGAATGAGCTTTTGAGGTAAGGTACAGGCCAATTTGGACCCACTTCAGTGTGCTGACAGGTCAGGCAGGGGTGTGGATGATACCAGATCATCCTACTAAGTATGACTTTGGCACATTTGGAGAGTGCAGACACTTGTGTGTCCAATTTTTATAGGCTTTTCTTTATCTTCTAATTCCATCCACCCTCACATATTGATGGACAAGCGGTGTAGAAAGTGGAGGGATGGAATCTTGGATTAATTTTGTCTTTTTTATCCCTATGCCCAGGTTCACTGCCATTTCCTGTCCTGCCTGCCCAGTCAGCTCTGCTGAGCTCTTAGCAGTTTTTGTTCTGAAGTTTGGAACTGAAGCTTTTGGTTTGATTGAACTATCCTTTTCATTGACTACTTGCATGCATATCAGATGAAAGAGCAGAAACTGAGCTTTACAATGATACCAAACACATACTTCCGCATGAAAGGCATCGTGCCTGGTCAAATGGTTGCAAAATAATATCATGACTAATTTCGTCTTCACTGATTTTACACTCCTACTTATCAGTTGCTACGTAACGTGAAGAACAACAGAACTTGATGATTCCGAAGCTACAATAATAATAATAATTCTATTTATATAGTACTTTTCAAAACTCACAGTTACAAAGTGCTTCACAATAAAAAAAAAGCAAACCAAAAAAGGACAAACAATGATTAATTAGATAAAATACAGTAAAATTCAACAAAATAGAATAAAACAAAATTAAGATAAAATGAATAAATAAATATGACTAAGAAAAGCCAAGCGATAAAAGTGAGTTTTAAGAAGAGATTTAAAAGAGGACACCGAGTTTGCCCGTCTGAGATCCTCTGGCAGTGAGTTCCAAAGTTTGGGGGCGTGGACAGCGAAGCCACAGTCACCCTTAGTGACTAGCCAGGATTTGGGGATTATGCGTTTCTCTGTGACAAAACATGCCCATAATTCGGTTTAGAAATCACAGCAAACTTGTTCATGATGTCCAGTGTAAGGTTGACATTGGATCCTGCTTTCAGTGATAAACAACCACTTTTTTCCTTTTTGCTTTTTATTGCAATGATAATGAAAAGTTGTCAAAAGAAGACCACAGGTCACCACATGGGCTACTGGAAATATGTGTGTGCAAAAGGTGAGGTATGTTCAGGTCAGTTCAGGTCACAGTCACAGAGCACAAAGTTCAGAGTAAGAGGAAGTTTCAGTTTTTTTTAAAAAAAAGTCATTTATCTCTGTCAGGAAGAAACCAGATGTTTTTTAAAATAATAAATTATAAGTATCCCATCGTCATGGTTCTGATATTCCAGAGAGACTCCCCGTACACAAATATGGAAAGATATGTCTACTGGCAGCTTTCTACGGTGCGATACATGTAAAAATGTAAGACTTTCATAATACGCAAACATTCTTTTTTGTTCATATAAAAATATATATATAAAATATATGCAAGCATTACCACATAAAATGATGTCAGATCTGGATAGCCTAGGCTGTCCTAAAAAAAAAAATATAGAATGTATGGGATGGTGCTTGTAATGACCAAGGTAAATGCTAGTAAGTAAAAGTAGTTAAACTGATATACAAATAGCCTTACATTGCATCCACATGTGCCTTTGGCTTGTCTGTAAGTGAGGAGCTCTTCGAAGTGGCACCACTTCCTTTTAGTCACGATGTTGACAGTGCATTGTATCACCTTCAGATGTAACGAATATAACTTCATTGCAGTGGTAGCCTGAGAACAAAATTCCAGGATGCTGTAATTGAGAACTTTTACTGTCTCCTCCCCCCTGCTTGCTTTGATGCCACAGCTCTGACTTCAAGATGAGGATATTCTGTCCATGTTTGAAAGCATCTGTCCGTGCAAACAGATGTTTTCAATCATGCAGTCAGGAAACAAATAAGGTAGGTAAGAACTTTTAAAAACCTATATACAATATCATGAAATGTATTTTACTAAACAACTGGTACAAGGTAATATGTGTGCATTCTGATGGTTGCACTTGCATTTTGTTTGTTTTGTGTTTATTGTTACATGCAGAGATTGAACAGTGAGGACTGTGTGTGATATGGTGTCTCAGGAAGAGGAGGGATCTAATTGGTGTGTAAAGGGCATCACCTCATCCACCTCATTCAGAATCTGATTGGTGCAGTTATGAACCGAAACAACCCTTATTTGTACTTAGTGTTTGTACTGGTGCGTGCGTCAATGCAGCCAGGTGTTTACTATAATCAGAGCCATTCTTCTTTAGTTGGGCCTATGCAAACCGCAAGGATATCTGCAGCTATTTGTTTTTGTAAAACGCCTGTAATCACTGTAAAAATCGCAGACATTTAACATACAAATTTATTCTATACTCTTTCCAATGCAGTAGTCAAAATACAACTCTGTACAGAGTGAATGAAACCCTACAAGATGAGACCAAAACCCACGTCTGCAGTGCAGCAGTTGCCAAGCCAGCGGTGTCTGAACAAACTGATGCAGACAGGGTTCATTTTATATGATCACTAACCTGTAAAATACAGATAAAACACAGCACCAGTGAAGACAGGGTGTGTCCAGTTCTCTGTTGTGATTTCTTCTGAAGCGCAGATGGAAGTTTCCCCCCAAGGCAAGAGGGGTGCAAGTACTCCTATGACACCAGTTCCACCTGAACACTGCTTGCATGTATCACTTCTTTTCATAACGTAAATTAAAGTAAAATAAGGTACTGTCCAGCTAATTAAATAGATTAACGGTAAATGTGAGTACCATTTTTAGGGTATGCCGCACACTCCCCGCAACAAAAATGGCTCCCGACACATCAAACCAAAATTTCAGGACAGGTTGCTGAATGAAACACTTATCATGAATCTCTGCTACATTCAGTGTGAGCCGTGACTGGTAGATTGGCTGACCAAGAGGAGTATGTGTGAACATCTGGACGGTAAATCTATCTCTAATAGATCTATTTAGTGTAGACTGAGTGCCTGGCTGAACCTCCTGATGTTTTCTTTGTGTCAGTGAATGTGTCACAGAGAGCCAATCCACACCAATCCCAACCACAAAGACTGTAAAAACATGGCCAGAGGGTGCACTACACCAGCTTCAGCACTGTTTTGAGAGCACAGATTGAAGTGTGTTTGAACACCAGGACCTCGAGGAGTACATCTTATCTGTGCTCTGCTACAGGAACTTCTGTGTCGACAACGTCACTGTTGACAAATGTCTTTGTGTGCATTCCAACCAGAAAACCTGGATGACTAAAGAGGTTAAAGTACTGCTGAGGCAACATGATGTCACTTTCAGGTCTGGTGATGGAGTACATAACAGTGCAGCCAGAAAAGATGCACTCATGTGCACAACATAACTGGTGCCCTGTATGAGGCTGTCTAATACCAGCTGTGTTACATTACTGGTGGCCATTAATGGGGTGGGCCAATATAAAAGTGGCAGTCCTCCCACCAGTGCGTTCTTTCCACCCCTGTTGGCACTGGCGTGTCACTTCCAGGTCAGAGGTCATTTGGCCCAACAGGTATGGCTGCACGCTGCTTCACCTCATTCATTTGGTTTTGTTAGCATGCTTAAGGCATTGTTGATGTGTTGTAAGGCTCTGTCTCCCCCTTACGTGCTGTGACGTTTGTTGGCTATGGTAAGTGTCTTCTCCCTTTGTAGCATGATTGATGCTATCAGGTGACTAATAATAGAGTGACCTAGATAAAGCGCTGGTGACTGCCTGGAGCTCTCTCTCCCTCCCTCCTCTTGTGCGAGTGTGTGTGTGTCAGCCAATAAGGTATGTATGTATACTGTAGCGTGCACCGCATTATCTTTTTGTATAGTTAGTGATACTAAAAGTGTTTGTCTTGGTTAGGTGCTGCTACAATTGGCTTATCAGGGTCTACTGTTATGTCTCTGCTGTTCTTGTCCCACGGCACAGCGTCACCTTTCGCCACTGTGCGACCGCCAAATAGATGCTTCGTTGCTGTGTTTCTACATCCTGTGCTTCAAGAGTTCTCCCTCGCTTGGAGAGGGTGAAGCAGTGAGCGCCTGCCAACATGCCAAATACTGAAGCCCTGTTGAGAGACCAGTTTGTTGAGCACATCGTGGATAGTTCCTTGCGCCACGAGTTGAAGCAGTTGGTGCATCGGCAGCCTGACTACACTCTACTTGTAGTTCGGAAAGAGGCAATCCGGTGGGAGCGTGAGGGCTTGCCTGGTGGTATGAGAGGTCAGTCAGTCCATTCGTGGTGTGGTAGCACCAAGACACTGAAGACTAAGCTTACCACTGCACCAGTGCTAGCATACGCGGACTTTGCCCTCCCGTTCATTCTGGAGCTTGATGCAAGCCACGGTGGTTTGGGGGCAGTCCTTTCTCAGGAGCAAGCAGGTAAGGTGAGGCCGATAGCCTATGCTAGCCGGGGCCTGAGACCTCCAGAAATGAACATGAAGCTTGAGTTATTGGCCCTTAAGTGGGCCATGACAGAGAAATTTAGAGAGTACTTGTTGGGTAATAGGTATGTTGTTTATACCAATAACAACCCTCTCAGTCATTTGTCCTCTGCTAAGTTGGCCACCACTGAGCAGAGGTGGGCAGCTCAGCTAGCCTCTTTTGATTTTGAGATCAAGTACCGGTTGGGGAAGAGTAACACCAATGCGGATGCTCTTTCTCATCAACACCCTCCTGGTCCCCAGGATGTAGAGGCTATGCTTCCAGGTACTGCCAGACCCAAGCCATGGCAGCAAGCTCTGAGACTGAAGAATGCTGAGGCCACTCAAGCTTCCATCGCAACGATGCCACAGCTTACCACCTCTGAGCTTTGTGCCTCTCAACACATCTGTTGTGCCCTCCACCAGACTGACCATGTCCCAGCAGCCGTCATAATTATTCCCACTTTTCCTTCCACCCCCCCTTGTGGCTGCCACAATACAATTGACAATTTTGGAATAACTAATCCTCTTTGAAAAATCTGATTTCAAAGTCAAAACTAGGTTTCCTGCAATCTGCCAAGCACATATACAGTTGTGGTTAGTGATCTGTGGATTGCCTCAGTGTGTGTTACTTGGTGCTTGTTGTGGTTGTGATAATCACAAATAGTCTGCTCTACATGTGCACAAAACTTATACTTTAACTTTTACTTTAATTTTCTCTGACCATTTATCTGCATACCCTCTTGCTGTGCTTATCTCCTCCTCTACTTCCAATCCAAAGAGGAGGTCAACAGAATTCAATTTTTAATTCAGTTTAATTATATAGCGCCAATTCACAACAAAAGTCATCTCATGACACTTTCCAATTAGACCAGGTCTAGACCAAACTCTTTAATTAAATTGTAATACAGAGAGAACCAACATTCCCCCTTGAGCAACACTTGGGAGGAAGACATATAACAAATAGTATGAGTAACCAGTTGACTCGTGCTTTGCACAATTGTACACATGGATCACATATGGCAGGTTATCTTTACAGTTCTCTTTCTCTTTATTGCCTAGTGTTCAGAGCATTTGTCCAGCTGAACCTCTCCACAGGACTGTCTCCTTAATAAGGAGAAGTCCTCAAACGCAGCTGCCTCCCATCTCAAGTCACCAAGTCCATAGACAACCGACGTGTCCCTCTTCAAAGCCACCAGCCGCAGATTTTTTAATGGGCTGCATGGCAACTCGACTAGCTTAAGTGTACAACCCACAATGCAAATGGCCTCAGTTATCACATCCACGGCCCAAGAGGCAGCCCCGTTTTTTGAGTTCAGAAAAAATTACTATTTTTTTCTGAACTCATCAGATCAAATAGTCATGATCCCAGAATCCTTTTTAAAACAGTTAATTCTGTATTGAGTCCCCCTACCAGTGAGTCAGTTGATCCCTCACCGGAGAAATGTGACGTATTTCTCAACTACTTCACAACTAAAATCAATGATATTCACGAACAATTCCACTCTCCATTCCATTCCACTGTCTTTAAAGAACCAGAAATTGACTCTTCCACCCCTTTCTCCCTAAAACAGTTCCATGTTAATTAATTAAAGAGTTTGGTCTAGACCTGCTCAAATTGGAAAGTGTCATGAGATAACTTTTGTTGTGAATTGGCGCTATATAAATAAACTGAATTGAAACTGAATTGAGACTTCACTTTCCTCCTTGGAACACGTTGTTGCACAGTCAAAGCCTACCACCTGCCTCTCAGATTGTATCCTTCCCTGGTTTTTGAAAGTTGTACTTCACACAGTTGGTCCCAACATTTTAGCTATTATAAACCGCTCTCTATCCTCTTTAATCTTCCCATCTCCCTTCAAACATTGTTTGCCCTCTCTTACAGAAGCCATCACTTGACTCCACTGTTCTAAGTAACTATAGACCCATCTCCAAATTACCATTTCTATCTAAAATTCTAGAAAAAGTTAGGGCCTCCCAGTTAACTTCTTTTATGAACAAAAACTGCATTTTTGAAGAATTCCTGTCTGGTTTCCAGAGCCTTCATAGTACAGATATTGCACTTATCAAAGTCTCAAATGACCTACTATTGGCAGCTGACTCTGGTCTGCTCTCGATTTTAATCCTCCTGGACCTCAGTGCCGCATTCGACATTGTGGATCACAAGGTTTTAATGAGCCGTTTGAAGCACACTGTTGGAGTCAGTGAGGTGGCACTAGAATGGTTCACCTCATGCCTATCAAACAGGTCCTTTTCAGTCAGGCTGGGAAATGCATCCTCCGTGTCTGCTCCCTTTTCCTGTGGCACTGATTTTTTGATTTGTTTATTTTATAATGTGAAACTGACATTGACATTGAAGTTTGCCTAGGGCACTTAAACTGTTTTCAGGCAAGTGGAATGTATGATGCACTTTTCTGGTCACTGAATACTTCAATAATTAAACCAGGCCAATTTATTGCAGGCTACAACAGACTGATAACATAAGTAATGTTAAATTGTATGCAGTTTTTAATATGAATGTCTTTAGTCTCTCTAATTACTAAAACACCACCATCAGCTAAACAACATGTGTTCTGTCTACAGAATAAACCTTCAAAATCAGACAAATCAAAATCTCTTCAGTTCAACTAAAAAGAAGAGTACTTACAAAAAAACAAAATATTGTGGAGTCAACATCTAAACCAATCAGCTTGTTTTTCAGGTGACAGCCAGGCATTTCTCATCATGCCCTGGGTTTTGCAGTTGGTGAAAAGCAGCTGACGTGCCTGGCTCTAAAAATGTTTCTTCAGTGTTTCACTGCAAGTATACAATTTTAAACCACAATGGCAGTTTCTAAAGGCTGATGTAGTTCAGTCTGTTGTCTTTAGAATTCCATCAGAGTTAAAATATTTCATGAGCTGGACTGAGCTGAGCACCAAGCAGACAGAAGCAAAAACAATAGCTTTGGGCTACATTAAGAAACAGGACTTCCTACAGACTGCAGGCCATCAAGTGTTGTGTTATTTATCAGAGAAGTTAGTGCAAGTAAAAAGACTCATCTATCCTCACAGGACCTGTAAATACTTCTACATTTTCTATCAGTGTTTGGGGTTTGTGTGTTTGTGTTTATGCAGCTATATGGAAAAGAAGAGATTCTGCTGCACCAAAGAAGAGTTGACTATAAGTTATAGAGTTATTCACATATATCCTTCACAGTTCTGAAATATGACCACAAAACACATTTTCTGTATTCAGTTCTGTTATTATTTACCTTTATCACAAATTGATGAATGAGGTCCAGCACTTGGCACCGCTAAAGAGGACTAAAGAGTATTGGAGATCTTGTGCTAGGATTTAACAACAAAGTAGGAAGAAGATTAACAGGCCAAGGATCCGGAATAGAGGACAGAAGAACAGTGAACAGAGGTGGGCAAAGGCTGGAAGGCAATTGGCTGGAAGAAACAGGTTTTAATTGGGATACATGAAAGGTTGGGTAGATTCTCATGGAAGGAGGTAGTGTAAGTCTAACTAAGGAAGAGTTGATAAGTTTAACAATGGGAGATGGTCCTAAGTAACCTTCCGAATTCTGTCTTGTGGGGGATGGAGGACAGCCAAACTTTTGACCTACTTGATGTGGGGGGGTTGGAATCCAGTGACGATTAGGCAGCCTTTAATTGGCTTCTGAGGTCCAAAGAAGAACTGTTCTAGTCCATCTCCACACCCTACAACAACAGTTGTTGTGCAAAGGTGATGGTGGACAGGGGGAACAGCCAGGTTGTTCTCCTGAGAGGGGAACAGAGGAAATGGATAGTCAATAGATGCCTCAAAGGGTATGAGTCCCATAGTTGAGCCCATAGCAGACTGTTGTCTGCATACTCTACTCCAAGCCAGATGAGAACTCCAGCATGAGGGATTAAAGAAAGTTCACAGCACAAGGCAGCTTGAGGTCTTGGTTTGCTAACTCAAACTGTCCATTGGTCTTCAGGTGAAAACTGAATGACAGGTTGACAGCTGCTCAAATCAGAACAGAAAGCTCTCCAAACTTGTGATATAAACTGGGGACCTCTGTCAGATACTATGTCCAGGGGGATGCCACGCAAATGAAACACATGATCTACCAAGAGGTCAGCTGTTTTCTGTGCAGAGGATAGTTTAGGTAAAGCAACACAACAAATGATTTTTTTGAATCTGTCCGCTATGGTGAGTATGGTGGAGTATGGTCTCAGGATGGCTCAACAAATGATAACATAAAAAAAATCAGATTTTTTAAACATTGCTGCTCAGCTGAAAAAGAAATGGAGGTGGTCATTCTACGAGGCAAAGGCAAAAGAGGTAAGGGCTGAATCCTCTGGGCAAGCTGCACTGTTTTCAAATGAATCTGAATGGGAAAGCATGGATACTATTCTGCTGCCAATAGCACAGCCCGCATACAATTACCATTAATGTGGCTGAATTCCTCCAACAATGTGTGTGTGTGTGTGTGTGTGTACCCCCTTGTGTGTGAATTTGTAATGCGATTGAACACTGGCGGTGAAAAACGGGTAATATGGGGTGATGTTAACTCACACAGTGAGGGGAGGGTGGCAGAGAAATCTAATAGAGGAGAAAGAGGCTGAAACTGAGGTGCTGCCAGTCTGCACGTAGGCCACTGAGGGGGGGGAGGAAGGGAGGAGGGTGGTGGAGAACCAGCCTGGCCTCTGATTGGCAGAAATCTGGTGGGGAATAGTGTCACGTCGCCTGCTGGCACACAGCAATCTGAGTGGATCACATCACAGGATGGGCATGAATGGTCATTGTGGGATATGATGAATGTAATCATTCATGTTGTCTTCAATTTGAGCCGAGCTGTATAAGAGCTGATGAGGAAAAGGGAGGGCTGAAAGAGGGACTTTTCTGGTCAAGGAAGTTGATCTCTTCGGCCAAGTGTGATTTTAAAATTAATCTTGCCATTGTCAAGTACTCACAGAAAGATATATAACTTGATATTGTTCTGTTTATATCCTGCTAACCTACAAAGCTCCATTTAATACCTCTGGGTGGGGTATTGGGGGCACTGCATCCTCAAACTGTGTTTTGAATGTTGTATTAGTCAGAATTTTTCCTGTGTCAGACATTCAGTAACTATTATGCAGCAACCTGAGCTTATCCAGTCACTTTACAATTGGCTTTTGGAACTTAAGTACCCCTAATAGCATGCATTTTTCTGTGGCTGCAGCAGCGTGATGGCAGGCATACTCCCTCATTTCCCCCAGCAAAGCCAGTAGGTTATATCACTCATACATGTTACCTTAGCGCAGTTGAGGTGAGGTCACATCAAGTTCACTGCCACAAAATCAGCCAGTATACCTCATCAGGTAAAGTTAACATTAGGAACAGCATGAGCTATTACAGAATAAGCTCAGGGTTGTTCCAGGATTAGAAGGGCCAACACCCCTGATCTTTAACTTTGCAGGGACATAAAACCCACATCCCATAGTGCCTATGTGTACCACTTTTTGTCATCAAAGGTGTAGTTGGCCTGGTCACACCATGCCACGTCCACTAGGGCGGGGCAAGTCCCAAACTTCACACACATTCCTTTATTGTTGCACCTACCGTGACATTCGAACCAACATGCTCACATTGTTTCCTCCACACCCAGTAAAATGTCAGGGCCCCTCTGTTAATGTGGCAGAAATCCCTCTGGATTTATCCTTGCTCTCCCAGTCACAGGCCCTTTTTTTGTAGCACTGTGTATAATTTGAATATCAAAGAGTCTAGGAAGGCGTTCAGACATTCTCGACCCACATCTTTTGGCCTCGCATCCAGTGAAATGCAACTGTTGGTGCAGGAGCAGTTGAAGGAACAAAGCACGCTTTGTCAGAGAGGAGTTTAGGATTCTCGTGTTCCTGAAGGGGTTTGTATGAAAGCTTACAGAGCATTGTTTCACTACAATATCGACTTTTATCTTAACAGATCATTAAGTGACACCAATCAACATGTTTTATATCAACAATAGCTCAAACAGCTATGTTTTAAAGTAAAGGTGTCGCTCATATTTACAAACCCACAAAGAATTATCACTAATTCTGCACTTCTCTTCACATGCACAGAGCCTTTTAGCCTTTTAAAATTTCGTCCTATCTTTAATGTTTTTTGCAGTATTTACCTGCTTCATTGCTCCGTACTGACACCTATACGTCTACACCTACAGATCCTGCCACTCTGTCCTCTCCTTCATCTTCCTCTCCCACATTTCTCCTCACATGAGCTTCCCCACCCATCTCCACACCTCTCATTTCTCTCATCAGTCACGCATTCATAAGCTGACCCAGTTCCATTTGCCATATGGCTAGATTGTCTGGTGTATTATGCCTAGCTTTTTTAAACAACTCTGCATTTCTGCTTGCCTGCCTGACCCTTTTTCTGCCTTTGGTTATTAAGAATCATTGCCAAAACTTCTTCTCGTTTGTCTACCTGATCTACTGGTGAACCTCAATTTTGACTTATTTTTTGGACTCATTTAAAGTTTCACAAAGTGTGACCATTTAGCAAGACTGCAGCTGTTAGGCTTGGTGAAGCCAAATACCTTCCTGGGTATGTTCAACATGCTTCATTGTTCAGGCCTCAAGTGATCAGTGGCTGAAGAACTGGGGTTGATAGAGTACAGAGTTGGAGAGTTGCAAATGAGTGATTGGTAGCCATCTTGGATAGCAGTAAGGAAGCCAGGAGCGAGAGGAGTGGTACACCTATAGTGCAGACAAAGACATAAACATTTTTTCTGCACTATAAGCCAGGTTAAGTGAATAAAACTGATCATATCTTTACATATCTTTAAGGTTCTGTGGCTAAGCCTTGGGGGTGGCACGGTGGCGCTAGGTTTGAACCCTGGTCCAGGGATAGTGGCTGGATGGATGGCTAAGCCTTGGGCTGTGACAATCATGTGGATGTTCTTTGACACACCACCCACCTAAACATTGCAGATCAAATACACCTCGCCCATGGCAACAGCTCTTCCAGTCAGCAGCAGCCTCCCTCCCAGCTGGATAGTGTACCCCATCACATTTCGAAAGCAGCTCAGACATAAAAAGGAAGGGAGGACCACAGCAACAGCCTGCTGACTCCCCAGATCCCAACCTGAGCGAGAATCTGTGGGATGCACAGGAATAAGCCAAAGCCACCCCCTCCTACCAGATGGGGCCTGGGGCCCTACCTGGTAGGAGGATGGGGGTCAGCGTATTCCAGGGCATCTCGCAGATTCATCATCTCAGCACAGCAGTTCAGTTCTTTCCTTTGTCATTCATCTTTCATTCTAAGTTCAGTGACATAATAGGTCACAAATTCTTGGGTTCATACTAATGCCTTTAATACTAATGCCAAAACCAATAAATCAGGCTGCAGGTTAGTATTGAACCTAAAACTGAGTACACCTCAGTGTTTTTAGCTTATAGCTTGTTTGCTTACATGTTGTCATATCTGTATCATGGAAGGTATAATTACTTCTTATTGTTCACGCTGTACAGACATCAATCACCTGGATTACTCTGACACTGAAGAAAACTTCTAAATGTGATTATTTTGTGACAAGGTCTGAAGATAAGGAGGACATTTTTTCTATAATTTTTAAACAGGTTTATGGACGTCTAGCCTTCACTGACATTCGAGACTGCCAGTTGTCATTTCCATTGCTTATGTGTGTGTGATTTCTGTGTAATTAAATTTAAATGAATTACAACTGAAAAGAAGAAGCAGTGTGATGTTCATGCACAGCTGACTACTGTACACTACAGTACTCGGTTGTAATGATTATCTCGTACAGATAAATGTGTAAAAATATATATCAATATCTGTACTCGTGATTTCTGGTAGCTTAGTGACATTTATTCAGTAAATTTACTGCATTCACACTATGACAGTTTGACCTGGGCAGTCACCAGGGTTGCATATGAATGCAGATTTCAAACTAGTGCAGACAAAATTCCGAGATTTGCTGTACTTTATATTGACAACATAGAGATATCTGTAATTTATTTTTTTCAAACAGTGATCACCCCATATGTGAGAAATTCAGGTTAAAAATATTCTATTTCCTATTACTGCTGTTTAGTCATAATCTATTTTAGTTTTATTACTACTCTGTACAGCTACTTATTATTGTTACTACTATTGTTATCATAATTACCATAGTTCCTTCTGTATACTTAATCATTGTCAGTATCTACAGTTCCAATACTTGTGGTATTATTGCTGTTGCTACACATCTCTGTTTGTGTGCTCCTTCTCTAATTGGAAAGTGTCATGAGATAACTTTTGTTGTCAATTGATGCCATGTAAACAAACTGAATTGAAAATTGAAATTGACTACAACAGTTTACATGAATTAAAATTTATTTCCCAAGTTCATCAACCATCATCTCATTTTTTTATGAAGATTGGAAATTGATTTAGTGACAATTTTTTTTGTACAATCTGTTTTTATCACTTTTACAGTCAAATATTTAGGATAAGATAGGCCTTTATTAGCCCCACAGTGGGGAAATTTACAATTATTTGATGCACTATGGACTTATGTTTTCAGAAAACAACAATCTGGCTGAAATTCTTGAGGACAGCTCATGTTGTTCATTGTTCTTTGTATTCTGTTTATTGTCTTGGTTTGTTTTAGTTTTGTCGTTGTGGGCACGTGTAAATGTGCGTATGCACTTGCGAGTGTTTGTGTATGTATTCATGCTTGTATATGGATGCATATATATATATATTTAGAAAAAAAAAGAAACAAAATGAATTGTATTTCTCACTGTTGTCTCACTATTTTCTTTTCAATAAGAATATTTGGGGGAAAAAAAGAATGCAGCTATACATGGAGTTCAACTGAAAAAAGACAAATTTCCCTGTATCTGTTTCCACCAGATAAAATTATCATTACTTACTAATTATCATTATTACAAAATGGCAACCCTGCACTCAGGGACTGACTCAGTAAAAACTGTAACTGTACCCTGCCTGCCCCACGGCTCAAGTATGGCAAAGAAAAGAGCAACCCAACACACACATAAAGCAAAATGATGTATGTAGGTCTGCATATGGACAGTAGGGAAATGTGTCTAGCAGTATTTTCATTGGGCAGAATTGCCACTACCATATTTGAGCAAAGTTGTTCACATTATCTGTGGAGCAAAGTCATATTAGATACTTGCAATATGCCCTCCCAGGTGTTACATAATTATTGCTTAGCTTTTAGAACAGCACTGAGAGAGAGAGAGCTGTTGTTCTTTAGCCTTTCTGGAGCCATTGTGTGGTTTGTATGGTGATTTTATTTTCCACAATCCCTACAACTTGATATCCATGTATTTGTGTAGATAAAGACATATGTGCTCTATGACTTATGGAAATGTTAATGAAAAGAGTTACAAGTGGGTTGCTGCACTTTCTAAGTGCTAAAATAATAGCATAATGCATTGTCTATGCTAGCTAGTTAGCCTCAGTGCTAAAACAACTTGTTGTTCTTTGTGGTGTGCTATGTGAGCTGCCTGTAGTGAGCCAGCTGTATGATTGGCCAGTACATATTCTGTTCCTGTTGAGATAATAAATGACATATAAAGAAACTGTTCTCGATTCTCCACACAGCACGGTGTCAAGGGGTTACTTGAACCAGGCAGTTAAAGTGAAGACCAAACCTACAACCTTACCCAAGATCCCAGGTGCTGCTCCCCTCCTCACCTTTCTACACCTGATCTCATCCTGGAGAGCAAAATTACAAAAACAAATGGTAACAACAGGAACGGGAAATGGCAACAATCACCAACAAATTCAGTTGGACTGATTTGCTATTTTCCATAACGATTTTACACATGACATTATAAAATTAAGTTTCTTCAGTATTATTGTTGGGGCTTACAAAGTGGTATTTACACAGTAAGTTGACTTGGAAATGTTGTGTATGGCCCTTTAAAGGCCAACATTTACTTGAATGCAATTCAGTAAAGTACACTTACACATTTACATTTGTCCAACATTTAGCTCATGTTCACCTGATGGAGGTGGATAAAGCCAGCAACTCACACGATGGTGCCTGTGACAAGAGCAAGTAATGCAATATGAATAATGACGTCCCTGACAATGGCACTGGAATGGAAAAGTTTATTTTTCATCACTCCATGCAAGTCTGAAAAGCTGTGTTTCCTCTCGGTTCGGCTTTACTCAGCTGAACAAGTTAAGATGTCACTTGCAGATTTAACATCCTTTACAGAAACTTGAAAGAGACAGATCTGAAATGTGAGGATTGTGGAGGGATCGTGTAGATGTGGCTCAGGCAACAGCTAGGAAGGAGGGCTACAAGCTACCAGTCAAGTGCTTTTTCCCCCAGTGGATCCACTGTGGAAATGGAATCCACAGACATCAGAGTGATTTACATATATTCTCACATGTGCTGTGGATGCTGACAGTTTTAAGTCCTCTGGAGGCAGACCTTACATTAAAATCTTTGTTGAGGTTTTAGATCACTTGAAGCTTGCCAGTGATCAACCAATCCCACATTTTAAAATAATCGGTCATACCTATGATATGGGCTGACGTACTAAAGTAGACATCCTACTTCACTTCCTGTGTGTTACCAAAGAATTTCTAAAAGGAGGACAACTCACAGAACTCCCTGTCATGTAGGGGGTGCTCATGTGGTAGTCCAGAATGAATGAGGGCCTAAGGTGCTGTAGCACCTGTTGATTTTATCATTAAAATCAACATGAGGCAGGGTTCTGTTTACTTTGGGATGCCAGATGTAGGCCTGTTTGACAAGAGGGAATACATTGCCAAAGTGGTTTTCCTGCTGAGTTTGACTCCTGGCACTGAATCAGTTAATAGGACTGCTATCATTAGCTGTGTGGCTAACTGAGCTAGCAGTAAGTGTCTAAAGCATCTATAACAAATAACATTAAAGCTATCAATCCATCAGTATGCTGTAAAGCATTTTGGTGCTAAATTTCTTCTTCTCAAACTGGCCTCAGTTGACAGTAGCACAGTTAATAGCGGTTAACAGTTACTTCAACCACAAATTAGGCCATCCATCCATCCATCCATCCATCCATCCATCTATCCATTTTCTTATCCGTTATCCTGGTGGGGGCTAAATTAAGCCGCTCTGTTCATCAGGAAACTGTCAATCACAGAAAGTATGTGCAGAGTAGCTGGAGGACATCAGAGGAAACACTGGAAAATATTTTGCCCATAAAATATGATCCAGTTTCAACAAAACTAGTTTGTATAGTATAATTTTTTGTACAGTCAGTGAGGCCTGGCTTCTAAAAACACACAGCTGCAGTGGCTTCCTGACATGAAATCTTAACACTCTGTTAACGCTCTGTGCACTAAAAATTGAAGACTGACCGATAACTGCCCTTTTGATATTGCTGGTTGAAATCTTTTGGCATATATTGACAATTATCAGCACAATATGACATGGATGTGTCTTAACCGGCTAAATAAAATATTTTTCATTTTAGCTGGACTTTAAAGATACAGGAAGACATTCCTTCTCAATGGTTTCTTATGACCCGCTAGAAATATATGACAATGACTCTGTCTGCAGAGATCCTTACCTCTGCCTGTATTTTTTTATTATTATTATTATTATTATTATGCTGTGTTTGGGACATTGCAGGACATAATATTGAATAATACTGACATTTTAGGTTAGTGGCAATTGAATAAACCTGGGAACTATCTTTCTCTAGAATTATGATGTGTTTATAAACACCAACTGACAGTTTCTGCATATTATGCCTTTGCTGATTTCTGTAGTCTGAGAGAGCATTTAGCATTTTTTTTAGCATTATTGACTACAACTTACTCATTCAAAGCACAGTGTTTGTGCATTAAAGTGTGCATTGACTGTAAATGCTAGCAGTAAAGCTAATCAATGCCATGCTGTATATTGCCTGCTTGTGTTAGAGCTCCATCTTGTGGAAAGCTTACAATATTGAGGTTAATTTCTTTTTTCTAATTACAGCATACCTTCGATGTTGATGTAAGTATATGGGCTTTTAAGTATCTTCCTTATAATCTTGTGTTTTATAAAAATATGTATTTGTACATTCTGTTATTATATTGTTATATGTTGTAGAACCACACACACACAGAGTCCTGGTATTCACTGACCATCACAGTTGTACTTCCCAGATGAAATCCAACTAATCTGAAGATTGCTGTTCCTTCTTTGTAGTGGTGTAGTGTAAGTGGTAACAGCCTTTGATTAACGTAACTCTGGATTGCCTGTGTATTCATTCAGATTGAGGAAGATTCAGGTGTTGCACTGCTCGACCAGTGCTGTACAATGTGGTTTATCTCCCAACAGGTTTTTTGTTTTTTTATCCTGTTGCCCCTGGACAGTACCTGTTTTGCCCCATTATGTTAACCTTGTGAAGACACTAAATTTATTATGTTCTGTCTTGTCAAAACTGTGATGTGATTTTTCACTGCAATAAATGAATGAATGAATGATGTCTTTTAGCCCAGAGTAAATTTAAGCACTTAGTAAACTTAGAGACAACAAGCCACTAACAGCCAGTTTTGGGGGGAAATAAACTGAGGCAGTACTTCATAGCTCATAAAAAACAAAATCTATACACACTAATGGTGCCCAAACACTGTCTGTAGTACAAATTTTGCCCACATTGTGACCTGCAAATCACAGTTACTTTGAGGTTAAGGTCAGTCATCTCAGTCACCAAACTCCTTTCCACTGACAGCATGATCAATGCACTGAGCTTCTCCTGGGTCATGGTGTTTCTGAGAAAAAGTTTAATTGCTTTCATCTTTCTATGACTTTGACCTTCACCGAGCTTCCATTGAGCATTTAGTCGGCCTTCAAAGTGTTGCCCAGTTCATCTTCCAGAATCAGTCGTCCTGTACTAAGTCATTACTGCCACTGCTACAAAGCACTGTTACCAAAATCAGATTGAGATTTGGAAAATATTAACTAACTTCAGGGTACTTAATCCTAGAGTTGCCTAATTTTGGTGACTTGTTCAAATTTGGTCATTGTTCCCCGATTCTTACACTTCCTCTAGTCAAATGGTTTCCTTGACTGTTTTGATGTGATATTCAACAGGAAGTATGTAACGTGTTGTAATTTCCATGGATACACAACAACCTGGGGTGTATGTAAATATTATGTGAAAAAAATACAATTTTATTTTGCAATAATCATCTATTTCAATTTCAATTTTTATTTATATAGCACCTTATACAATCAAAATTGTCTCTAGGTGCTTTACAGAAACTCAGAGCCTGAACCCCCGAGCAAGCAGACAGTGGCAAGGAAAAACTCCCTTTTAACAGGAAGAAACCTTGAGCAGAACCCGAATCACAAGGGAGAACCATCCTACTGATAGTTGGACAGGACTTCTTTTATGAGTCCTGTCAAAACATAAGTGTGCCATCTAAAAAGTGGACAAAGCAGAACTGACAGGCTGAGTTGAATGACTGATAATTTATATCCAACTTTTTTTTCGAATTTGTTGACATATTATATATGTTTCTGTATAACAGTGTACTTTTTGCACAGCTAATTTCCAATTTCTGCAAATGAGGTGCTGCATTGTAGTGAAATAGCATGAACAGTAGCCCGTAGCCTGAAGTAGGCTGAACAGCCCATTAAAGGTACAGCACTGTGGCTTTTACTTTGACACTTCTCAGCTAACATGACACCATCTTTATTTGCTTCGTGGATAGCTTACCCCTACCTATTTATCTAGCCTGTTTTCTGACACACAGTCTCAATTCATCACGCAGAAAACGTGATAAATAATAGTAAGTGACTTTAGAAAGTTTTAAATGACCTTTTGGTGCCTGATTAGAATCTTTTGGGGAAAGTATTGTGTATTTCTGACTGACAGATTGCTGGTAATTAATCCAATAATATTTATGCAATAATATTTTCCATACTCTCGGATCTAGCACTCATGGTCTGTGATGACGTCAGCCTGCTGTCACGTGAAGGGTTGCACGCTGCTGCTTTCAGGCTTATTATTAGAGTCAGCGTGAGAGTCACGGGACAGCTTGCTCCAAGCCTCCTCTCCACTCTGTGGAGACGGTACCTCATCACGATGATGTAACGTTCAAAGAGCATCAGATTCTTGGAATTGTTTCCAGCTCACAATGAGATAGGTCCAGGCCTACATCTCCAGACAACATCCGTGCTTTACCGGGCGATTTTATGGGACCCTAAGGGACTGTCTCATCCAATCCATAAAGAGACAGTCCTGACCCGGGCTAAAATTCCTGTCAAACTAGCTGGTAGAAAGATTTTCCAGCAACAATTACAGCAAGAAGTTTAACAGCAAATGTGTTGCCCACCTTTCCTGTTGATGGTGAATGCAACGTCCAATTGACGTCGGATTAGTTCTTTGGACGTGTGACGTCACAGATGGGCTGGGTTTGCTAATTCCGATATAAAAATATTCATCTGTGGCATTTGGAGCAACAAACTCTGTCGACGTCCGCTTCACCAAAAAGTAAGATATTTACTGTGGACGCTAATAACATTTATATGAACATTTATATGAAAACACGAGAGCAAAACGCCCTTTCTGTTCAGAATACACCGCGACCTGCTCTGCGACCTGAATGACGATTATGGATATTTATTTATCCTACGTGTTTCTCAATTTGACCTGCGTACAGTAGCAACGAGTATTCAGTAAAAGACGGCTTTAATCTTTTGTGAGACTGTAGGCAGTATGGCTAGTAGGTTTTTTTTATGTGTTAGAAAATAAATCCCCGTGATTTAATAGGTTTGATTGGCACTGGCTGGTGTTTTTCTGTATTGTGTTTACAGGAAAATAACATTCTGTACATAACACAGGGGACTAGAGAAATACTGAGACGAAGGAAAAGGCCAGTAGTGACACTTTCTGTTGGTGTTGTGGCTTTGTTGTCCATATTAAATTTGAAATAATATTATTACAATGACATTATTTGTAATGATATTATTTACATAATAACTGTGTACATTTACTTAAGCAGTATGCCTGAGGTCAGTCCTGAATACCTTCCTGGAGTACCCATTTATATATGTAATTATATAATTACATAATTATATATGTCTTGCTCATATAGACTGTTTGAACCTTTAAATAATCAGTAATCAATAATCAGCACAGTAAAATGAGATGTTCTGTAAAATGTGATGATAAATGAGACTACTTAACACTGTAAATAAATTTCAACAAGAACAAGCTTCAACATTAAAATTCTGTAAAAAATGTTCATTTATCCGATGCTTATCCAATAAAATGCGATACTATGCAATTAAAACAATCTGCAGTAAAATGTCACGTATGCAACTTAAAACAGAAGATTGAATGGATTATTCTGTAATTGTAGTAGTCCTACTTTTATTTAAGAACAGGATGTGAATGCTTTCCATACCGAATATTACCGATGACAGATGTATGTTTTAAAAGGAATCATTAATGTATTGTATTTGTCAGCCGGAAGGGTTAAATCAGAGCAACACTACGTAGACGAAAGTATTGGGCCACATTGCCATTGCACCAGCAGGGACTTTAATGACACTGCTTTCTAAATACATCAGCAGCTTTGCAGCCATAACAGCTTTCACTCTTCTGGGAAGGTTTTTTACGACAAGATTTTGGAGTGAACTTTTACTCATTCATGCAGTAGAGCACTTGAGAGGTCAGGTTCATCCCAAAAGAGTTCCATGGGGTTGAGGTCAGGGTTCTGTGTGGGCCAGTCAAGTTCTTCCACACCAAACTCATCCAACCATGTCTTTATGGAGCTTTGCTTTGTGCACTGGAGCACAGCCATGTTGGAATAGAAAAAACAGTCCCATCCCAGTACTTTTGTCTATATAGTGTAGCAATATACACTATGTCTTTCACAATTACAACTTCAATTGAACCCCAAAAGTATCTTTTTTTTTTTTAAAAAAAAAGGTATCTTTGATGATAAAGTAGAATCCACTGAAATGTGCTATGCTATGTAATGTAACTGTGTTTAGGTTGGCCAGGATGTCCTATGTGAGAGCAGACAGCAGCTGGTCCCAACCATGGGATTTTAACAGCCTTGTTCAGACATGCAGCTCCAACATCCAGAAGATCAGTCAAAATTGTGAGTGTTTTTACTGTGTCCATCTCTCTCTCTCTCTCTCTCTCTCTCACCCACACACATACACACACAGCAGAAAACAAACCTGTTCAAGACCAGATCACCCAAAAACACTTCTGCACATGAATTAATTGCCCGAGACCTGAATGTTTACTGATGGTTCCTTCTCTCTGCAGCTGGTCAGATAAAAAATCTTCTCTACCAACTGGAGACAAGACAGGAAGCCTCAGATCTCCATGGTAAGATGTAAGTACTCGCCTGGGATACCAGCATTCTAGGTGTCCTCCTGTATTATCATTACTTCATCAAGTGGGTGATCACTAAAATCTTTTCAAGGACGTCTTAGCAGTGTTTGTTTTTCCCCTGCAGCCAACAGCTTCAGCACTACACCAACCAACTGGCTAAACAAACCAACAGACACCTGAAGGAGCTGGGGTCACTGCCCCCACCACTGTCTCCATCAGAACAGGTCAGTCTATACGCACTTTTATCACTCTGTTGAACAAACTTTGTATTCAGCTTTGTTAAAACTGGAATCAATCTACATGTCACTTCAAAACCATAAACCTTAATCTCCTGCTATAACAGCTTCAATTCTTTTGAGGAGGCTCTCCACAATAGCCCCGTAATAGAATGCTTTCTTAAAACTGAGAAAGCAGGGATGCCTTGGAAAGGACTAAATGCAAGCATCCATCCATCCATTTTCTATACCGCTTATCCGTCAGGGTCACGGGGGAGCTGGAGCCTATCCCAGCTGACTACGGGCGAGAGGCGGGGTACACCCTGGACTGGTCACCAGTCAATCGCAGGGCCAACACACAAAGACAAACAACCACACACTCTCACACTCACACCTAGGGGTAATTAGAGTAGCCAGTTAACCTAATGTGCATGTTTTTTGCTCCAAATGCCACAGATGAATATTTTTATATCGGAATTAGCAAACCCAGCCCATCTGTGACGTCATACGTCCAAAGAACTAATCCGACGTCAATTGGACGTTGCATTCACCATCAACAGGAAAGGTGGGCAACACATTTGGGAGGAAGCCGGAGTACCTGGAGAAAACCCACGCAGGCACAGGGAGAACATGTAAACTCCACATAGAAGGGCCCAGACCGGGATTCGAACCTGGAACCCTCTTGCTATGAGGCGACAGTGCTAACCACTGCACCACCGTGCCGCCCTAAATGCAAGCATGAAGCTGTAATTATACTAAGTGTGTGTGTGGGGGAGCACTTACTTATAATAATATAAAATATGACTAATAATAATATTAGCTGTCAATGTCAAGCAGGACCTGCAACATGAGAAAGCATAAAGACCTTGTAGCGAAGCCAGAGAAGCCAAGTCAGTAACATACATTAATGGGACATGAATGTGTACAGAAATGGATGAGGACAGTAATGTATATGCAGCCCTTGTTTACCCTGTGTGATGTATTTTCTTTTTGGCTCCAAAGATATTAGGTCTTTCACAGCCAACTTTCTGGTAACAAGCTCCAAAAAATACATGGGAACACGACAGAGCAGAGAATTCCGAATTACTTTTCAGTTAAGCATATTTTTTCTTCTCTCGCCTCTCTCCTCTCATGCCATCTGCTATCACTACCAAATGGTTTGAAGCCGCTGGCACTGACTGTCAAGAACACAAACGGTGCTCCTCTGTGTTGAAGCTACATGACTTGTTGAACATATGCCTATCTCAGCCTCCCTTATGAGGTTTGCTAGTTTTATGACATCACACAACTTCTACCTTTCCCTTTTGAAGGATGAGGAGTCTAACTTTAACAGCATATTACATAACAAATAACAATGTCAGATATGTTGTATTTAAGCTTTTGCGTACTGAAATTGGGATTCAAACACAATCACAAAGCAATTTCTGGGACTCTAGTCAGTAAGGCTATTTAAAAACCTCCCCAAAAATCACAAAGCAACTTTTAGAATTTGAGTTTTGCCTCTTTTGATTGACAAACCCCTCCTGTCATGGTCATTTGTCAGGAACAGCAATGATGTTCTCAGGTTAATTTGAGCAGGTGCATATTTTATTACCCAAAGTAAGGCTGAAAATAAAAAAAAATCCTCATAAGCATTGTTAATATTTAATTACAAACTCCATTACTAACTATTCTGTCAATATTTAGTGTAATGGGGTTCCTTACCTCACAGATAATGGTTCAATTAGGATAATTCAGTCGTTTTTCATAAAAAAAAAAAATACAAATTTAATGTTTTTTTAATGTTTCACCACTTTCAGTTTCACTTTTCTGACACCCTTGTACCTCCAGTTTGACTGCTGGGTCAAATTGACCCGAACAGTATCTGTGTGATATAAACATGCAGGGGGTGGTTGCAAATATGTGAGATGAACCATTTTCATGTTATATGTTAATTACTCAGGGCGGCACGGTGGTGCAGTGGTTAGCACTGTCGCCTCATAGCAAGAGGGTTCCAGGTTCGAATCCCGGTCTGGGCCCTTCTATGTGGAGTTTGCATGTTCTCCCTGTGCCTGCGTGGGTTTTCTCCGGGTACTCCAGCTTCCTCCCACAATACCAAAAACATGCACATTAGGTTAATTGGCTACTCTACATTGCCCCTAGGTGTGAGTGTGAGAGTGTGTGGTTGTCTGTCTTTGTGTGTTGGCCCTGCGATTGACTGGCGACCAGTCCAGGGTGTACCCCGCCTCTCGCCCGTAGTCAGCTGGGATAGGCTCCAGCTCCCCCGTGACCCTGACGGATAAGTGGTGTAGAAAATGGATGAATGGATGTTTATTACTCTAATTAAGGCAAGCAGAAGAAGTTTCATGCTGAAAAAATACTTTCAGTACTACAGTAATAGTATTTTTTCTTGATCTTCAAACTTTAACACGGGTCAGTTTGACCTGTAACATAACGGGAGGGTTAAGCAGTAACAGACCTTAGACTCAATGTTCATTAAATACATCTTCTAACTGAAGAAGGGGAGTCAGAATCAGAATTCCTTTATTTATCCCCGAAAGGAAAATCTTTAAATGCTATGCTGAGTCTTCCAGTATGGCCCAAGGAATATCACATCACTATGACTGCAGCTCCTGTGTGGTATTTGTGTTGCTGCGTACTACTCAGGCCTTCTGACTCCAGTCTTTTATATCACTGTGAACACAGTGCCCAGGTTCAGGAAATGACAAGTTTGAGTCCATTTTAGTGTCTGTGGCATAACGACATTTAAAATACACTGTCATGGACTTTTCTCTTTCCTGTCCTCTTTCCTCCAGAGGCAGCAAAGGTTGAGGAAGGAGAGCTTGATGAACGATTTCTCTGCAGCCCTCAACAACTTCCAGGCTGTGCAGCGGACAGCTGCTGAGAAAGAGAAGGAGTCGGTGGTCAGAGCTAGAGCTGGATCCAGAATTATGGTGAATATCAGGCATTTCACTGGACAATGGCTGTAGGGCCTTTATCACCTTTAACGTTACTCCAATATTCCAATACTTCTAATACATTTGCATAAATTATGGAAAACTGTAGTGAGTCAACTTATTTGTTACTGTCTACAGGGTTATGGAAGCAGTGTGAATGATGAGCTGGTTACATTTGAAAAGTAAGTTTATTAAACACTGTACCCTCAGACCATTCTCTACGCATTCTCTAATTCAATTCAGTTCAGGTTTTTTGTTTTTTTTTGTAAAGCACCACTTCCACTTCTCAGAAAAGAGCAGGTCTGGAGCACATTCTTAAAATTTAGTTTTTAATTCAGAGAGACCCAGCATTCCCTAATAAGCAAGCACTTGGCAAAAGTGGAAAGGAAAAAACTGCCTTTTAGAAAGTAGAAACTTGGGAGCAGACATCTGGTTTGATCAGCAGGGTTAACAGAGTGTGTGTGTGTGTGTGTGTGTGTGTGTGTGTGTGTGTGTGTGGGGTGGTAATGGTGATGTGAATGGAGGTGGGGGTGGAGGGGGCATTTTGTTTTCTGATCAAATCACCTCTATTGGTCTTTCTGCAGTCCATAATGTGGTTCTCTTTTTTTACAATGAGATGATCTCCTGATCTGCTGTCTGTTTAATTGTTCCATATCACATTCATTTTGTTTCCCCAATGTAGATTTTATTGCACAGCAGGCATGAGATCTCGTATACATGTCACATTCTATCTCAGGGTCAGTTTGGTCCTTAGGATGCACCAGCACTTGGTGTAACTTGATGTGTGGTTCTGATATGGTATATGATATTTTGGTAAAAAGGAAACATCCAGAGAGTGCCCAAACAGAGAGCAGATCAAGAGAATTGGAAATCAATCATCGCAGATTATTGTAACAGAGAGAACCACATCGTGGACTGGGAAAAGGCGAAAATCATTCAATTCAATTCAATTCAGTTTATTTATATAGCGCCAATTCACAACAAAAGTTATCTCATGACACTTTCCAATTAGAGCAGGTCTAGACCAAACTCTTTAATTAAATTGTAATACAAAGAGCCCAACATTCCCCCTTGAGCAAGCACTTGGCGACAGTGGCGAGGAAAAACTGCCTTTTAGAAGGCAGAAACCTCGGAGCAGACCCCGGCTCAAGATGGGCGGCCACCTGCCTTGACCGGTTTTCGATCAGAAAACAACAGGTACCAACATTTTGTCAGGGAGGGAGGGGATGTTGTCTTACACCTGAGATGCTACCTACATAAACTGTTGGACAACTGGGGGCTTGCAGGGGGTCATTGGATGCAACATGTCAAGGTAATAAAAGCTTGCTAGTCTATAGATAAGAACTTTCTACATAATAAATAAAACAAGATAGACTTAAGGAACCTTTATAGACTAAAATGCTGACATTGTTGACTTAATCAAGAAAATAAAGAAAGCACATTTGAATACACACTGCTCACCAAACTCAGAGGGAGAGTCAAGTCATTCTCTGTTCAGGATGCCATCACGCCACTATATCTTTACATAGCAAACACTTGTCCCAGAACCCCAATATGTACTTCTAATTCATATTGGAAAAATACTAGCTTGACATATTAATTTGGTTTCTGTTTGTCACTTAGTTTGTGCTATTATTGCTTTTGTAAGAATATGACCCTTGTTGAGCACCATAACCTAAAAATCCTTTTGATCAAAATGCAAGCCCATCTTTTAGATTTTAATGCTCTTAAAACAGTCACTTTACATTTCAATTCAAAATAGCAATCAATCATGGAACAGATAGAAGAGGTAGAAATGTTTTTGGTTTTTTGTCAATCACAGTAGCAGAGAAAATAACATAGGATATAATACAGCCATAAGATGCATGTGAGGATGAAAGATTTTCTCCTCCCATTTTTATTGTGGATATTTAAAGGCATTCTGGTATATGTAAACTTTGTTTATTTAAGATCAAACATGACATAACATTATTGCCACAATATGTTTAAGATCATGTTGCTGTCTATCAGTCACAGGGTATATTGCTACTTTTAGTGTTAGTTTAAAGTAAACAATAAAGCTGCATCTGTACGGTTATGCAGGGAAGGTGAGTGGGGTGAGAACCAGACTCAGACTGAGGAGCCTACCATCACAGAGAAGGACTTGAAAATCATCAAGGAGAGAGAGACTAACATCAAACAGCTGGAGGTATCAAGCTGAACTGCAGGATATCCTACAGTATGAGGAATACTGCAATACAGGTCTGTTTAGCAGTTATCCTTTCCTCTCCAGGCTGACATTATGGATGTGAACCAGATCTTTAAGGACCTAGCTGTGATGATCCACGATCAGGGAGAGATGATTGGTAAGTCAGAAGAAACACAGGGTACAGTTAGGTTTTGTTGATTCTGTACGCATGCCTTTTAAATGAAATGTGAGAGTGTATGTGTACGATGAAGGTTTTCTGGTGCTCTGATTAACAGACAGCATCGAGGCCAATGTGGAGAGTGCAGAGGTTCATGTCGACAGAGGGGCTGTCCAGCTGCAGAAGGCAGCCTATTACAAGGTAAGATGGAAGGGCTGGACAAAGTAATGTGAACACTTCATGGAAATACATTTGCAAAGCCAACGAAAGATTCCAGTCATCGTGGAATATATATTCCACAATTCAGGTTCATGCATGTTAAAGGTTAAATGTGGTAATAGTGCACATTCCATAGAAATACAAAATCAACAATGACCATATCCTACTACCAAATATTCTGTCTTTCTCAAAAGTCTGATATATTTCTCTGTGCCATAGAGCTCCACTGAAATTTTAAGAAGACATCACTGAGACACACTGTTGCAATGACTGACAAGTTCTTTCATCACCATGAACACACACACACACACACACATATATATCCTTCTGCTGCTGTAAAGACTCAGGAGACCACCAAATGGGAACTCATCTACAACTGAAAATAGTCCCCAGTAGATGTACTATTTTCTCCTGTTAAAGTAAAACTACAGTAAACGTTAGAAATTACTGATCCTTTTTTTAAAAAAAAAACTTTACAAACTATATTTGTGAACAGTTTTTAAAGATTCACATCTTCAGTAAGAACCAACAGACTTGGAGCTGATGAAAAATGGACTGACACACTGTTGGTTTAGGTCTTTTCATGTGATTTGTCAGAAAGGTATATAATACCACGTATAGAGTTTTATGCAGTATATTAGGATTAATAAAGTTTAACAAGTTGTCCTGTCCTCAGCCAGTTTTACCTGACACTTTGTTGTGTGCAGAGGAAGTCCCATAAGAGGATGTGCATGCTGGCCATGGTGCTGTCGCTGGTTCTCATCATCCTGATCATCATCATCTGGCAGGCCATCAAATGAGAGGAGAGGCGCAGCCCGCTTATACCTTCAACTGACTTCCAACGTGTGTGTGTGTGTGTGTGTGTGTGTGTGTGTGTGTTGCGTGTGTCTGCATACTGGTATGACCAATAAACCTGACATTCCAAAAAGTAAAATCTTCCTCAGTGTAAGCTTTACTCAGTCAGTGTCTGGGACTGAAAGTGGATGTATTTATGTGTGTTAAATAAACAACAGTAGGTTCCTTGTGAGAAATCCTGCAGCTGGGAAGCCAAAACTCCATTGAGACAATGCATGACTACTGCTAATATTATCCACTACTGCTACTTAGCTGTAGCCTCAAAATGAAGCAGTGGATTGTAGTTGTTATTGATTCACAGTTAAAAAAATAAGCTTCTGTCAGGCACTAACTCATTAATGCTGGAAAGAAGGCTAAGTGTGACAAAGTGCTTTTGCGTTCTGTGTGTGTGTGTGTGTGTGTGTGAGAGAGAGAGAGAGGGAGTCATGTGTGCACTTCTGCACACACAGAGTATGATAAAGAAACCTTACATTCTAACACAAAAGGCTAAAATGTTCCTCAGTGTAATCTCTGTCAGCACTGGAGGACTTATGTGGAGTGTTTTATCAAACACAATGTTGCACAGTTTTGTATAGTTCATATACAAGTTCATATACTGTCTACCATGTCTTGTTTGAATATTAAGTATCATATCAGGAATGTATTACCTATCAGAATGTTGAAGGAAGTATTGATTGTTAGCATCTGGTAGAATGTTTGTCTTAAGTAAACTGTTTCACTGGATCTACACACCTGAGGATTTAATACAGTACCATCAGAACAAGTCCTGCTGGTGTCATGTCTCATTTTGTCCACCAGAGGGCGTGCTAAATGTTAGAGTCAGCAGGATTTCTTCAACAGAGAGTTGAAGTACTGTACTGTACTGTACAGGAAGAAATATGAGCAGTACTACAGTAGAGACATACTGCTTACAGTTATACTCATATAAAGACACTACTGGGCACTTTACCATGATCCAAACCTATTTGCTTGATTTGGAGGTAAAATAACCTGAAATCTAAATATTACAAACAACAGTAAATATGTGGTGGAAAGAAGTGGCCTGTGATGCAATGAAACACAAGCACAACTGCTGCTATTAACACTTTTTGTTCAAAAATATCAAAGAAATTACATATAAAAACATAATGGGATATTTCCTAGCAGTTGTTTTAAAGTCATTTGGTTGTGTTGTGAAACCTTTAAAGACCCTTCAGGGCTTGGTTTAGTTGCAGCCTTATGCTAATTTATTCATTCATCCATTTACCTCATCAACATTCACTACATACCACATAATTAAAAAACGAAATCTGACCCAGAATTGTAGAAATTCTTGTAAATGTTTCTGCCGGGGTTTAAGCACATACAGTGTAGATTGGGCTGGTGGATGTGTTCCAGCATGGAACTGTTTGTAAGTACACCATTTTGAGTGATATGAACATTGACAGCATTATGTCCAAATTAGCCTATATGAGTTTTTTTTTTTTTGACATGGGTTATTTTCAGAAAGCTGACAGTCTGTTTTGGGAACTTCTCTGATCTTATTGTCTTTATGTGATTGGAGAGACCTGGAGTGGAGGCTCAAACCCAATCTGTGGCTGTCCACGGGGATTGGAACGCAATGTTCACACTCTTCATATTTATTTTTTGACAGAAACTATTATGTACTTGCATGATTTTCACATTTATTTGCTGGGTTATAAAATAATATCAGAGAGACAGTAAGCAAATTAATGATGATGACTTGCCCTCCTGTACTATTTCACTGGAAATTGAAAGTTTTGTCGGTTGTTAGTGGAATATATATTCTCTACTGCACCTCTTGTAGCATTTTAGGTGAACTAATCACTTGGATTTTTTGATTGCCAATGAAATCAGTCCTGAATTGCACTTGTAACCACTGAAGTGAAGCTTGAATTGATGTAATAAAAGACTACAATAATTGTAATCTGGACGCACTCTGCTGATTGGGACCCATCAGTAACTAAGGTAACTGTAAAGTGCTCTTAGCTGAAAAAAGTGTTCTAGTGTTGTATTTGTTCATGCATGTTCAAATGACAGATGGTACTGAAATGTTTGAATGAGATACTTAGCATCATGAGTGTGGACAGAAAACCTAATAAGGGAGTAATGAGAGTGTGGAGGGATATAATGAGGCTAACATTGGGGTTGTCTTGGTTACATGATGTCTTGCGGTTGCGGAGGAGCACTGAGTAGTAGCACTGAGTCAACATCCCTGTAAAGTCATCAGATCCCGCAGCTTCTGCACCCCCACTGCCATGACTCAATGTGATGTTCAGCTTTGTCTGAGCACCCTCACACTGGCCTTATATTAAAGATGAAGGGTCAGACAGTCACAAACCATAACATTTTGTGTGATCACTTATGAAAAATTTACCCGGATGGTGGCACGGTGGTGCAGTGGTTAGCACTGTTGCCTCATAGCAAGAGGGTTCTGGGTTCAAATCCCGGTCTGGGCCCTTCTATGTAGAGTTTGCATGTTCTCCCGGGTTTTCTCCAGGTTCTCTGGCTTCCTCCCACAATACCAAAAACATGCACATTAGGTTAATTGGCTACTCTACATTGCCCCTAGGTGTGAGTGGTTGTCTGTCCTTGTGTGTCAGCCCTGCAATTGACTGGCGACCAGTTCAGGGTGTACCCCACCTCTCGCCCTTAGTCAGCTGGGATAGGCTCCAGCCCCCCCGTGAGCAGAAAGCAGTATAGAAAATGGATGGAACTGATGTGACATTTTAACCACACAATTAACTCCATGCAAATATTTTAGTCACACTAGTGTCATGATGGCAATATCATCTGCTAAGTCCAACACTTTGGTCCAGACAGAAACTGTTAGATGCATTGAGGATCTTCATCAGGGTGGAAATAAGTCACCCAAATAAATCCCCAGAATCTACTAACTAATCCAGAATGCTGCTGCACATGTACTGACAAAAACTCATATTAGAGATCATATTCCTCCTGTATTTCTGCACACTGGCTGCCTGGAAAATTAAGAACAGAGTTTAAAATTCTCTTCCAACCAATCGAGGGCAGATGGCTGCTCACCTAGAGCTGTGGTCAAGTTTTTCTTTGTCACTGTCGCCAAGTGCTTGCTCATGGAGATTTTGTTGGGTCTCTCTCTATACCAAAAATTAAATGAAATAGTTTGGTCTAACAATGTGGCACGAGTGTCAAGGAAAGTGGCAGGCAGACAGATTCAGCAGACATCTTGACTTCCCAAAGGTGAAAATTTATTTGTGGTGCTCTCTATAACATGTGTAAGTCAAGCATAATTTACATTTATACAAAGAAAAATAATCTCAGAAAAATTAACTCTGAATTAACATTCACAGAAATTAAAGGCAAGCAATAATGGCAACACGGCCTCACCTTTCGTCCTTCAGCAGCAAGAGCTTTACTGCTTATATAGGGTGATCAATGTACACCTATACTGTCCAATACCATACTTAGTGCAGGTCAACCTACACAGAATCCTCATAACTAGGAAACCTCATAGCATTATAAGACTCATTTCACTGCTCACCATGTGCTCACCATGCTACTCAGTGACTTTAAATAAATGGATTATCCACACACATTGTAAGCAAGTTCTCAAATAAACCAAATTAAACATTGTCACCAAAGAGAAACCCTCTTCACTTAACACTATAAGTCCAGGAAACGCAAGGTGGGACCTCTTTTCAAATCAGTTCTCCCGCATGGTGGGTCTGCACAAAGGAACAATGGTTAGTATGAACCAGGAAACAATACTGAAACCTGCAACCAAATGAAAGTAATCTTAAACTAATATATGTCTATGTGTTTGCTTTAACTTACACCTATGCTTTGATATAAGCTGTAACATAATGCTAACACAAACATAATGCTCACACGAACAAACGCAATTAAACAAACTGAAAAATATGGTGTAATGTGCGAGGTGACTGGGACAGGTGGTGAGTACGGAAAGGTTCTCACCCACTTCGTCACAGTTAAGCAGAATACCATCGTCACCATCGTAGTTTACAGTGTTAGCATTCAACATGTGCCAGTCAGGGAATCACTGAAGTGATTAGAATTCCTTGCAGGACCATGAATGCCCATACAAAACTCCATAGCAGTCAATCTAGTATTTTTCATTTCAGTCTTGACAAAAAAAGGTGCATTGACCAAGGAACCGACACATTGAAAATTCATAGAGCTATGGCATTAGCATAGCTAAAACTCAGTTGATAACCCCTGTGACATTTCATAGACAATACAGTGTAAATAAACACTACTCCATCACATAATGAAACGACCAGCATAAGCCAAGGCAAAAAAAAAAAAACGAGAATAATAATATGAAAATAAAAATTGTAATAAAAGTTGCAGGCAGTGTGGGTGTGCAGTGATTGCATCCTGCTTTTTACTCTGACTGATCAACACCTCGCTGAAGTTGCATGTCTGTTGAACGCAGCACAACGAAGTTGAGTGTCATGTCCTGTGTCCATTATGTGGTGCTCGAGAACACCTACTAAACAAACATTATTATCCAGTACATCAAGTGTGGACCACAGGATGAAAATTTAGTGTAAACCAAATGACAACTGACACAAAGCATACCTCCTAATCGTCAGGCTGGGACTCTCATCATACAGGTAAAATCTTTGCAAATCCTGGTCATTATGGCATAAAATCCACAAGCTTCATATTTTAGCTTCATCAAGACTTAAGACCTTGTGACCGCTTACAGTATGAGGTGGATGTCGTTAACCTGCTAGGTCATTTGTAAGAATACAGCTGTGAGGATTATAATTGAATACTGGCATGCAGATTTAGGCTGGGTCTGATATGAGGTTTGGGAGGAGACTGGACGATGTAAGAAAGAACATGAAACGTTCAGTGTCTTCCATTGTTTGTGCATATGTGGTTGAGCGAGTGAGAAAAGCAAAAAAAAAAAAGTAACAAAGACTGGTGGCGAAGCAGAGAAAAAGCTAAGCAGTAAGTTGTCAGTCAAACGCATAGTAAGGTTACAGTGTGTCAGTTAATACATCTAATCGAGACAAAAAAAAGTCTTATCTGTTGTTTCTCAACCGCAGAAAAAGTGGAGCAGGGGTAGGCCTTGGGGTACTAGGAGGTTCTTTGATATAATGGTATCATACTAGATGGTGTGCAATATGGATGTTTACTGTATGGCAAGAATAACTCATATGTAATACTTACTAACAACAGTTTGCATAACTTTAAGAACATTTTACATTGTAATTAAGTTCAGTTCAATTCAATTTATTTATGTAGCGCCAAATCACAACAGAAGCTGTCTCATGACACTTTCCAATGGGCGCAGGTCTAGAACAAACTCTTCAATTTAATTTTACAGCGACCCAACATCCCCCCATCAGCAAGCACTGGTGATGAGGACAAAATTTCCTTTAGGCAGGCAGAAACCTCGGAGCAGACCCCAGCCATCTGCCTTGATCGGTTGGGTTGTGTGTGTGCGCGCGTGTGTGTGTGTGTGTGTGAGAGAGAGAGAAAGAAAAAAAATCTTTTGCACATACAAAAAACTGCACACTTTGTGTATACTGTTTGCACTGTACACACAAACCACATACACGTTCCCTTTTCATCTGATTCATCATAATTTAATTGCTGTTTTATTCAAATAATATCTGTATATATGTTGCAAACCCCTGTCAATAATACTATAAATTTTGTATAATTTTGTATCACTACTTGCAAACTGCATTTCATTGGCTTGTACCTGTACTCTGCATAATGACAATAAAGCTGAATCTAATGTAACAAAGAGGTCCATGTAACAGTCTTAGCCTTTTCTTCCTCTTTTCACCGTGCCTCTGGAGTAGAGAAAGGCTCTGTTCCCTGAAAGAACAGGCGTCTCTAGGGTAACCCAGACAAAAAGGTCAGATAGAAATCACCTGTCTGCTATTCTCTCATTATGCAGGGACGATAAAAGGAGGTTGAATCTGCTTTCCATATTTTCTTTTGTTGGGGTTGAACCCATCACCCATGTCTTCTTTCATTTCCTCTGTTAGAAAGACTTGAGCACACATCATCAGCATTGATCTGCCCCACTGATGGACAGAGTGAAATGACGATTTCCTCACCGTGCATGAGGAGAAGCAACAGACGCTACAGTGTAAATGGGCTTCTTTTCCTCTTCCTATCTGCAGATTTCATGCCTTTTGATGCACATTTGATGGGGTTGGTCAATTGAGAAAAGGTGAAAGATATTCCACTCCTATCAGATGGCAAACATCTTATTCCTGAACCATATGCCTTTTCTTTACATTATCAAAATGCTTTTAAAGACAGAATAATGGATAGTCCACCACCACTTTCCTGTCATCTGGCACATGCTGATTTCACCCTCATCTCATGTCTGCCCACACCCCGAGCCCACCTTAAGTCCCTCCTCAGCCACCATGTATTTCATGTGTTCTCTGTGCTGTAGCTCCCTTTGAGTTTGTTTCTCTAACAAGGTACACCAAGCCTGTCAACATTTAATTTTTTTTGTAAATCACAGAAGACATTTTTTAAAGTGTTGTGTAAAGTCATGTCCACAAAAAATAAAGAGCAACTTTAAAATACACATAACTTATTATTTGAAATAAAACAAGTATACATATATGAGAAAGTACATCTGACGACTCAAGATGATGATCATGTTTGATTTGTTTTTGAGGGGCATACATAGCTTAAAACCTGAAATTTTGCTCAGGGGAATCGGCAAAAGATTAGCTTATTTTACTGAACATCACATGCTGTAGTATTCAGTTCAGTTTATTCATTTTTTATATTGATTATACGTCAGGGTCAGGGTCGCGGGGGAACTGGAGCCTATCCCAGCTGACTATGGGCGAGAGGCGGGGTTCACCCTGGACTGATCGCCAGTCAATCGCAGGGCCAACACACAAAGACATACAACCATTCATGCACACACTCACACCTATGGGCAATTTAGAGTAGCCAATTAACCTAATATGCATGTTTTTGGTATTGTGGGAGGAAGCCGGAGTACCCGGAGAAAACCCACGCAGGCACAGGGAGAACACGCAAACTCCACATAGAAGGGCCCAAACCGGGATTTGAACCTGGCGACCACTGCACCGCCCCAGTTCAGTTCAATTCAGTTCAACTGATATCGTGCCGAATCACAATAAAAGTTATCTCACGACACTTTCCAATAAGAGAAGACCACACTAATTTAGTTTTTAGGACAGAGAGAACCAACAAGACTCCCATGAGCAAGCACTTGGCAACAGTGACAAGGAAAAACGTCCTTTTAGAAGGCAGAAACATCGGAGCAGAACAAGTTAGTGACATACATTAATGGGACAGGAATGTATGTGGAAGGAGAGTTAGAGGAGGAGAGAGAAGCTCAGTGCATCATGGTGTTAAGAAGAAAATCTCAGTACTGCAGTGGTGAACAAACGATGCTGGACCCGGAGGTCTTATGCTGAAAGATTTATTGAACTTGTGCTCAAGGAAAATCAGGAGTCATCAGTAAAGAGCGCTATGTGTGATGTCACCCAGTTCTGACCCGAGAGACCCCCACACTAGTCTTTTATACAACTTAGAGAACTTCTTGGCAAAACCCCAAAATAGATGACAAGGAAGGGACTGTGCATCTACTCCACAGGTGAAATAACCAAAACAGGACAGTGTTAAATAAATGAAAGTTAAACAGAATCAAGATTTGTCCAGTAAGTGTCCAGTCACCTGCCATTGTCAAGACCTTGGTATCAGCTCACCCTCCAGCTGTCTCCGGGGGAGACGCCTGGGTGTCTGCTGCTGAGATTCAGTGCAAATGTGTATCGCAAACCCAGTGATCTTGGTTCTTCACATTATGGAGAAAATGGAGTTAAAATGGACATCTGTGCAGACTGCAAAATGCAATACTCGCAGCTAAGAGACAACATCCAACGGCTAAAGCAAGATATCCGAGGCAAAGACAAGCTGATGGAGGAGCTCATCACAAGCTCTGAATCACACACCTGTCTCTGGTTGCCCCACCCCCCCACCACCACCAACGAGCCCAACAGCCCAGGAGCAGTTATCTAAAGAGAGGGTTTTAAATGCACTCCTATTTTACATGACCATTATGCCTCTTTTGAACACCGTGGTTTTATGATCCACTCTAAAGTGACTGTTTTTATAATCTATAGACCCCCTAAGCCTTATCCAAGAATTCGCCTTGCTGAGTTTCTATCACATTTTATATCAACATACAGAAATATTCTAATTTTAGGTAATTTTAATATCCACATATTCTGCCCTTCTCAGCCTCTTGTGTCTGATTTTATGGACCTTTCAGAACCCTTCAACCTTACCCAGGAAGTTCAGGACCCAACTCATTTGAAAGGTCACACTCTTGATCTGGTCACTCCACGCCCATCGGTCGCCGGGTTTTTAACTCACCTTTAACTTAATTTTACTTTTGTCGTTCTATGCAATTTTGATCCAAATCTTATGACAGAGGAGTTGGTCACCTTTTTTAAATGCACCTGTCAAAAAAAAAAAAAAAAAAAAAAAAAAAAAAAAAAAAAAAAAAAAAAAAAAATCAGCAAAACCATCAGTCCTTGGTTGGACGAATCCGCCAAAGTTTTAAAAAGAGTGTAGAAGGATGGAATTTAAATGGAACAAAACAAGACTTCAAGTATTTTATCAGATATGACATGAAAAAATGAAATCTTATCAAAAGGCAGTTAAAGAGGGCAGTGTCATTTTAAATAATCGTTTTTATTGTCCCATTTGAGGAGCTGTGCAATAAATTTCAGTCCCAATTTAGCCAGAAAGTCACCAACACCAGAAATCCAATAAAACCATGTGATCGGATTTTTGATGTTATTATCACTAAATTTCTCAAAGAGGTTTTTAATGCTATTGGTCTCATTATTTAACTTCTAAACAATTCCTTAGAAATTGGTATCGTTCCCTCTGATTTTAAACTTGCTATGGTGCAACCAACACAGATATACCTTCCCTTGAGACCCAGCGACCCAAGAAGCCTAGCGGCTGCCACCGACTGTCTCAGTGATGTAAACTGTTGGATGGCCCACAACTTTCTTCAACTCAACAATTCAAAAACAGAAATCATACTGTCTGTTTAGCCCCCCCACATCCTCAGAAATCAATCAGCCTTGGTCCTCTGTCCACCAGTCAATAACTCACTGCCAGAAAACTAGGTGTTATATTTGACTCAAATCTCAGCTTTGACCCCCAAATCAAAAAAAATGATCCAGTCCTGCTCCAACGGTGTATGACTTCCGACTGTGTATGATCTCAAGACTCCTGCCACGGTTTGACCTCGAAAAGTTGATTTATACCTTAATTTTCTCCAGGTTTGTCTGTTTTCACTCGACTGGTATGGAGAACACTACCAGTCAAAAGTTTGGACACACCTTCTCGTTCAGTGTTTTTTCTTTATTTTTACTACTTTCTACATTGTAGATACATACTAAAAGGGTCAAATATATGAAGCAGAATATATGGAATTATGTAGCAAAGAAAAAAATGTTAAATAACTCTAAATATTGTAATGAAGGTCCTCTTCATTACTAATTTTCCTAGCATTTCCTAGATTTGAGCCTGCAACGATAAGAGGAGACAAAACAAACTTAGTGGGGTTAATCAAACATGTGGTCTTAGTAGTGTTACCAATTCTGCAGTGATGCCTTGCATATACGATATTGTGTGGCACATCACTCACCTGTTGTCTTCTTTCCAGGGTGTTCAGGCAAAAAAAAGTCCCTGGGAAAACCGAACACCATTTTAAGGTTCTGGGAGATACCATATTGTTAATAGGAAAGGGGGTGACAATGTATTGTATGTTTTCTTTCCAGGTTTCTGTCACATTATTGTATAGTAGAATATAAATTGAGAGCATGCCGGCGGTGGGAGACAAATGTTAATTCTGTTTGTAAATTGTTGTAATGTTTGATGTTAGAGGAGGGGTATATTTCCCTATGTTTGGTAGTGGCTGAAGTCCTAATCAGTGGCAAAGTATAAAAGGCTGTCAGTATTTAGGAGGGCTGGTGGTCAGGGCCACATGTTGCACAGGGTCCATGGTGTTTGTTCATTGTTCTCCTGTTATATCTTCGTGTGGGTGAAATAAACACCTGGTTGGTCTGCACTTAACCTCTGCCTCAAGCCTCTTGTTTTTAAGTTCATCCACTACATGGTCATCCTAACAAATATGCTTTATATTTTAGATTACTCAAAGTAGCCACCATTTGCTTTGTTGACAGCGCTGCAAACCCTTGGCTATCTCTTAATGAGCTCCATGATATAGTCACCTGAAATGGTTTTCACTTAATTTTTGGAATATCTTGCCTTCTTAATAGGGTTTGGACCATCAGCTCTAAGTAAAGAGAAATGACAGTCCATCATTATTTTAAGAACTGAAGGCCAGTCAGTCTGCAAAATTGCAAAAATTTTGAATATGTCCCCAAGTGCAGTCGCAAAAGCCATCAAACGCTATGATGAAACTGACTCACATGAGGACTGCCCCAGGAAAGGAAGACCAAGAGTCACCTCTGCAGCTGAGGATAAGTTCATCCGAGTCACCAGCCTCAGATATCGCAAGTTAACAGCACCTCAGATTAGAGCCCAGATAAATGCCACCCAGAGTTCTAGTATCACACACATCACTACATCAATTATTCAAAGGAGACTGTGCAAATCAGGCCTTTATGGTCAAATAGCTGCTAAGAAACCACTGCTAAGGAAATGCAACAAGCAAAAGAGGTTTGTTTGGACCAAGAAGCACAAGGAATGGACATTAGACTAGTGGAAATCTGTGCTTTGGACTGGTGAGTCCAAATTTGAGATCTTTGGTTCCACCCACAGTGTCTTTGTGTGGCGCAGAAAAAGGGAACAGATGCTCTCTACATGCATGGTTCCCACCATGAAGCATGGAGGAGGAGGCGTGATGATGTGGGGGTGCTTTGCTGGTGACACTGTTGGGGTTTTAATCAAAATTGAAGGCACACCGAACCAACATGGCTACCACAGCATCCTGCAGCGACATGCCATCATTTATTTTTCAACAGCACAATGACCCCAAACACACCTCCCGGCTGTGTAAAGGCTATTTGACCAATACGGAAAGTGATGAAGTGCTGCGCCAGATGACCTGGCCTTCACAGTCACCTGACCTAAATCCAGTCGAGATGGTTTGGGATGAGATGGACCACAGAGTGAAGGCATGAAGCTCATCGCGAGAATGCCAAGACTGTGCAAAGCAGTAATCAAAGCAAAGGCCGGAGTCTTGGTTCCATCTCTCTGAAGCATGCTGTGAGAGGCTGTTCCTCCTGTCGGGCTCATCAGTGACAACATTAAGCTTCTCACCAATTTTGTCAGACAGAAGATAATCCTCCATCCCCTAGCTATCAGGAATCCTCCAAATCACCCGCTTCAGGAGTCTGCCAAACAGGAGGATGGGCAGGGACAGTCTGCCTGCAGGGCTGCACCTCCTCATCCTCGGCTTTCAGAGCGAATATTCATTGTGTGACGTGGACCCATTCTGGTTTCTCTTCAATCTTGAGGGCTGTTCGCGTGGTCAGCAGCACCTGATACGGGCCTTTCCACCTACGAGACAAAGACACCTTTTCCAAACACTTGATTAGGGTGGATTGGTTCATCTGAAGGTTTAGGAAGTCAGCTACATGCAAATGATACTTTCTCAAAATTTCAGTTAGCTTTTTCACATAATCAATCCTCAGACATTTTACAACTGTTCATACATCTTTCCTCCGATTGGAGAAGCATTCCACCCATCTTGAGAAGCAATCAGCAATCACAAGTAATTACTTTTAACATTGACAGGCTGGCTTATGGACAAAATCTATTTGCTTATTTACAAAGGGACCTGATGGTGTATGTCTCTCAGAAAGGCGACCCCAAAAGCAGGACACATGGAAACCTAGAGTGGCTAAAACACAAGAATTTACTGAACTTAGGGAGGTCTTCCTTACAAAAGATGAAAAAATGGGGAATCTAACTAACAAAAGCATTCAAACTAAGTTGATTCGGGGAGGATCTTCACAAGGACCACTAAGGCAGCGGGACAATCTGGTGAAGGTGGAGAGAAGAGACCGGTCTTAAAAAGGCAACTGATTGAAGGGAGGCTCAGCACACCCACCCACACAACTGGGAAAGAGGAGAGGAATAGGGGAAAATGACAACAGAAATGGTCATGTCTCACTGTGCTGCTCATTTTCCTGCTCTGCTGGCAGATCATACATCATACATCAAGATGGCGGCACGCAGTAGTGCAGCGGCTTCTCACGCTCCCGGGTTTAAGAACTTTTTTTGTAGTTTTTGTGTTGGTCTAAAGGACAACTCTACTTGTTTTGGTTGTCTAAGTCATTTGCACAATACCGCAGTACTGTTTAGATAGCTTTATTCTGGTATTTATATCTTTTATTCTGATTGCTTTTTTTATATTCATATATTGTTTTTTATATTTTTTTGCATTAGGTATTTTGTTAGGCAATTGGGCTTATACTGAGACCGGGGAAACTAATTTCGTTCCACCTCATGTTTCTACATGTGTGAAATGACAATAAAGCTCCTTGAATCCTTGAATCTATCTACAAGTGTGAATCCTGTGCGATGCCTGGTGCAAACCATTGCAAATGAATGACCCACATGTACCGGACCATGAGCCACGCATGCAAGCACATACAGTACAGTATGAGGACAGACTAGTCAGCCATCAGGTTGGAGACACAAACCAGACTCCTTTTCAGGGGTGCAGCCCTTTGCAATCCACAGATTACACTCCCTTCCCTCGGTGTGATTTTTGGACCATCACATTAATCGAAGGCAGATTAAGCGGACTGGAAGGTTGCATGGAGGCACATTGGTGTACCAAATAAAGTGCAACTTGTCTGGCTGCTGCATCACCTCTAACGTTTCCTCTGGCATCAGTACTGTTTGAGTGTGCATTGCATTTTACAATGGCCTAGTTAGATGGAAGCATAATGGCAGCTAACAAATCGTTTATCAGAGCATGATGTTCTACTGGTTTTCCAGACACAAACCCTCTCATTTTCCAAAGCTGACCAAAATCATGAGCAACCCCAAAGGCATAGTGGGAATCGGTATAAAAGGTTGCAACCTTATTAGCTGACAAAATGCAAGCCCGTGTGAGAGCATATAGCTTATTATCGACCAAGTTTTAGCCATGCTAATGCCATAGCTCTATGAATGGCATTTTCAATCTGTCGGTTCTTCAGTCAGTGCACCATTTTGGTCAGGACTGAAATGAAAAATACTAGATAGATCGCTATGAAGTTTTGTACAGGCATTCATCCTAATCACTTTGGTGATTCCCTGACTTGCTCATATTAACATTCAGCTCTAAGCACCACTGTGCCTACATACAGTTTTGCAGAGAAGCTAGTTTTGGTTATTTCAGTTCAGTGAAGTTCAGCTTATTTATATAGTGACAAATCACATGACACTTTCTAACTAGAGAAGGTCTAGACCAAAGTATTTAATTTAATTTTTGGTACAGAGAGACCCAACAAAACCCTCATGAGCAAGCACTTGGCGATAGTGGCAAAGAAAACTTCCTTATAGAAGGCAGAAACATCAGAGCAGACCCCGACTCTATGTGAGCAGCCACCTGCCTTGACCAGTTGGGTTGTGAGAAAGAGACAGAGCGAGGGAGAGAAAGGGCACACAGACAGAGATGCGTTGCAACAGCAATAATAACTGAGTACTGGAAGAATAAAAACCAACAATCATTATAACGACAGCCTTAGAGATAGGGTGAGGAGCTTGGACATCCGGGAGAGGCTCAGAGTAGAGCCACTGCTCCTTCGCATTGAGAGGAGTCAGTTGAGATGGTTCAGGCACCTGGTTAGGATGCCTCCCAGATGTCTCCCTGGAGAGTTGTTTCAGGCATGTCCAACCAGGAGGAGGCCCCAGGGCAGACCCAGGACATGATGGAGGGATTATATTTCGCATCTGGCCTGGGAACGCCTTGGTATCCCCCCGGACAAGCTGGTGGAAGTGGCCGGGGAGAGGACAATCTGGGCTTCCAGGATTCGGAGAAGTGGAGGAAGACGAGATGATAACTATAGTAGTAGTAATAATAATAGTAATAATGTTGAAATATGACAGGTGGTGATAACAGTTGTTGGTGTAAAGCAGGACCACTGCAGGAGCTCCAAGCACAATCCATGGAAATCTGTGAGATGAGAAAGCACAGCAACTGAGGGGAAGAAGTCAAGTTAGAGACATGCATTAATGGGACATGAATGTGTATGGAAGGAGAATTAGAGGAGGAGAGAGAAGCTCAGTGAAAGCTCCTCTACCCCTGACAGTCTAAGCCTACAGCAGCATAACTAGGAGCCAGCCTTGGCCAGCCCTAACTATAAGCTTTATCAAAAAGGTATGTTTTAAGTCTAAGAGAGGATGTCTGCCTCCCGGACCAAAGATGGAAGGTGATTCCATAGGAAAGGAGCCTGATAGCTAAAGGTTCTGGTTCCCGTTCTAATTTTGGTGACTCTATGGGACCACAAGTAACCCTGCCTAATGAAAGTGTAAAGCTCTTGTTGGATAATGTGGTACTATTGGGTCTCTAAGATAAGATCAGTAAAGTCAGTAAACATGCAACAGCACTCTGAATGAGTTGGAGAATTTGTAGGGATTTACTGTTGCAGCCTGATGACAAGGAGCTGCAATAGTCCAGCCTGGAGGTAATAAATGTATGGACTGTTCAGTCAGGAATATACATAGAACAGTGGCACATTAATTATGGCAATATCAACAGATATTGTGTCATTTGCAACTTCAGTCAAAAATGGAATTTGGAAAGGTGGGGGTGGGGTCCCTGCTGTTATGGTGTGTTGTTCAGGACAGCACACTGTTAGCTGCCATTTGTGAGATGGAACCTGAGACCCTCTGGAACCGGAATGGTTCTCTGCAACTGCTACCCTGCCAAAAGAGCTAATGTTCTCTTCACAGCTAAAAATAAGACAGCACTGGCAAATAACACGAAAGCTCATCTTCTCAAGGAAACTAATTATTGTTGTTTGTCTCCTAGGAGTGTGTAATGGGGAAGGTGGTCTGTGATTGGACACATCTGCTCCCCAGCAGCGCCGTATTCCCTGCGCGCTGACCAATGTTCTGCACTTTGTCACTTGTGGGTATCATAGCTCTCTCCTGTGCACACATACTGTCATACTTGTGTGCATAATTACACATGCACACACAAACTGTCCAGGGTGGAAATGTTCTAAAAATAGCTAGTGTTAGGTGTCTTGTGATATGTATGGCGATAACGCCTTTCATATGAACATTTTCTATGTCGTTAAACATCTATGCAGACATGTCCTCACACACACACACACACATAACCAACAATTATATCATGTTCTCTCATCCTCAGAGTAAAAATAGCTTCAGAACTGGCATCTGATGCCCCTCGGTCTGTTTGCTTTGCTTTGTCATTAACCCTTGTCCGAAAAAAGCAGGGCCAGACCCAATGAGAATGTTTCTGCACTCGTTCCTTAAGTCTGACATGATGTGAATACACCCAGGGGTTCTCTGTCCTTCTCTGCTGCCCCAGATACATCACCCACACTTTCTCTCATCCGGCAAACAGTCAAAGTCACCTTGAACGGGGACACATAGGGAGGGCTGCTGCTATTCTGGTCTCATACCTCCCCATCACCGAGCCATTTATGTTGCCGAGCTTGCTTTTGATTTATTTTATCTGTTTATTCATTTATTTATTTTTAAAATTTTCTCCATATTACATCGTATTCACCATTACATATAAAGAGTCATTAGTACGCCAGGACCAAGAGGACAACTGCCATCGTTTGTACATCATTTTTAATTTGCTAAGTCAAACGGAGACGGACATTGGAAATGAGGCATTCTAGCTGTCAAAATAAAATGTTTGATATCATGATTAGTATTTAATAAGCCAGTTTATGAGTTTAACCTTTAGTTTGAAGTCATATAACCAGTAATAATCCAACCAAAAACAGATCTTCTACAACCGATAGCCTACTGTGCTTGTATTAACATAATTATTCAAGCATTTTCACCTTGTTAGTTCCTTCACTGATTTGGAGAACCAGATTTATAAAAACGACAAAAGAGAGACATGCCTTTGCAAACCTGCATGTAATTTAGTGTTAAATTTACTTTAGTGTTTCTTAAATGTAGAATTTGTGCAATTAGTTGTTCTTCAAGAGGATTCCTGTCTTGACTTATCTTACTTGAAACTGCAAATCAAGCTGAAGTGAAGATGTCCCTTTGGGCACTGAGTAATCGTGACGGGATTTCTCATTATTGTCAGAATTTTTACAAACCGAACAATCAGTCGATTAACGGAGAAAATAATCAGCAGATTAGATTATTATTCATTATGATTCATGCATTTACACGCATGAATCATAATAATCTGATGAGATCATTTATAATAGCAGACACAAGGAAAAAACAAATGTGTTGAGCACTTTTATTTTTATTTACTTTTATTGTACCTTTATTTAATTAAAGGGTCTATAAGTACTTCCCTCAGAGCAGTTCTGCTTTCACTTAATGTAATATTATACCGCCTATTTGAACTATTTACTTATTTGTACGTTAAATTAGATTGATTCACTTCGTCCTTAATCCCAATAATAAATCATATCGTCGTATCTGCTCAAGGCTTTCCTATAGAAGAGGAAAGACTAGAGGACAGGAAGACTAAACCCCGTGCGGTTTTATTTTTACCTGCTGACACTATTTCCGGTAACATCCCAGCTCACTCTGTCCTCTTCACACGGTCGGTCAGGTGTTCATATTCGCTTGACATGTTGCCTTGTGTTTGTCTGAGCAGCCCGCGGGCTCTGGAAGCCTGTAGGTGATTCCATGTGAAGCGCTCTGGTAGTTTTCATCACTTTAGTACTGATGGAGCCGCCGGACTTTGAAGCCACGAACTTCACGGTGGAGGCGGCGTCGCCAGGGCATCCGCTGTGTGAGGAATGGAGAGACGGCTCGGAGGGCTCCGTCTTCCAGCTGGCTAATATCTTCCTCTTCTTAGGCTTCATGGGCGGCAGCGGCTTTTATGGACTCCTCTACCTGTTCACCTTTCTGACTTTGGGCTTCCTGTGCTCCACGGTGTGGTCATGGTCGGATTCCTGCACAACGGAATCTTTCCTGTGGAGTTTGGCGCTCTTCGGGGTGTGTTTGGGACAGGTCTTGCATGTCGCCTATAGGCTGAGGAGCGTCTCCTTCGAGAAGGAATTCCAGGAGCTTTACAACTGCGTGTTTAAAAACCTGGGAGTGTCGCTCACACATTTTGGGAAGATCATGGACTGCTGCGATGGAGACGTCCACGCCATAGACAAGGACCACTACTTCGCCATAGAGGGAAAAACCGCGATTGACAAGCTGTCAGTGCTGCTGTCTGGCAGGTGACTCTCCTCTCATAATGTCTTACAGTGTCTGACAACGGGTGAGAGGCGGGGTACGCCCCCGGGTTCCCGGGGAAGACCCGCGTGGGCACCCCAGACAGGACCCGGACTCGAACCTGTCGATATAACACTTAGAATAACTAGCTTACACGATCACACTAAATTACATTAAATATGCAGGAAAGATGCAAACTTTGATGCACAGTTTGAGTTCTGTTTGATAAAAAAGTGTGTTAATATCAGCTTTTCACCCACTCTCCTACAGAATTCGCGTGACAGTTAATGGAGAGTTTCTGCATTACATCTACCCCCTCCAGTTTCTGGATTCACCTGAGTGGGACTCTCTCAGACCATCAGAGGAGGGTGTATTCCAGGTTCATTTTATCTCATGTGCATGTGAAAAAAAAAAATTCAGGTATTATTCAGTTGGGATAAAGTTAGACTTTTCTAGTTGTGACCCTAAATTTAGGTGGTCATTCAGAATTTTCCTAAAAAAAGATTCATATAACAATATTCTATTCTATTCTATTCTTCTATTCATCTACCAACAAAGTTGTCAAACTAGGTTGTATGTACAATTAATTCTGGGAACATATCTAGTTGATGGCTAAAGAGTATTAGTATTATTCTTCTGTTTAATAAATTACTAAACTATTAAATTGTCAAGTTTATCTTTGGTTGAATTTATCCCTATTCAAGGATAAATCAAACTTATTATAATGTGGGTCTTCATAGTTCCCAATAACATTGGTCATGGACAAAACTAGCAAGATTAGAAGGAAGTTGTAATATGTTGGAATGATCCTTTAACTGCCAGCTTGTTTCCTCTGTTTCTCTTTTATTCTTCACAGGTGACCCTTCGTGCTGATAACCCCTGCCGATATGTGGCTTGGAGGAGGAAGAAACTTTATCTTCTTTTCGCTAAGCATCGCTACATAGCCAAGATTTTTGCCCTGGTTGTGCGCAATGACATTGCTGAGAAGTTGTACTCCCTGAACGACAAGGCTTTTGACAAGTCCGGGCACCGCTACGATCTCCGCTTACCAAGTTACTGTCACATGCCGAGGACCGAATTAGAAAAAACAGATGTCTTCCTGCAAGTGCCAGCTCAGGGTGAAAGGACTGCCTGAACTTACACACACACACACACACACACACACACACACACATTTTGTTCCCATAAGGTTGGTGAGTCCCCACAGTGTGTTGAACAGATTTTTGTCCCCTGCAACATAAGTGATACAAGTATGCACACAAACTGCTCCACTTGATTTAACTGCATGCTTCATCTACCAGTATTATCATCACATTTCAGTGTGCCGACTGCGTAGGTGGAGCTAGCAGACTCGTCAGCCATCATGGACTGTCAAGTGAAGAGGATACCTTTTCTTACACACTGGAAGAGCAGGGTCATTTGAATGGTAGGCAGCCATTGACTGTATATAGAGATGGATGACATGAGAGCAAAACCAAAACATCAAAACAACATACTATAACAGGTCTATAGGACTGAACCAGTGACTAAGGAACTGTTCAGCAGTTTTGGGACACTTGAGCTTTTTATCATTTGTTTAATATGAAAACAAAGAAAAAAATATGATTTAACTCAATTTATTTTCAATTTCAATTTATTTATTTATATAGCACCTTATACAATCAAAACTGTCTCTAGATGCTTTACAGAGACCCAGAGCCTGAACCCCCGAGCAAGCAGACAGTGGCAAGGAAAAACTCCCTTTTAACAGGAAGAAACCTTGAGCAGGACCCGACTCACAAGGGAGAACCATCCTGCTGATAGTCGGCTGGGTGAAGGGGAGGAAGAAGAGGTAGACAGGACAGAGAGGATGAAAGAGAGAGAGAGAAACATACATGCAATAAACATCATAAATTACAAAGGACAAACATGACAGGTTGTTATAATTGGAATTCTGAAGACTATGTATTGTATATATTTGTTTTTTAGCTGATATGTTGTTTAAGTTAGTTATAATAGCACTACATAGAAGAACAACATGGACAGATGTTGATAGTAGACATTGGGTTTGTGCATTAGTGCTGATACAACATCTTGACATTGTGCAGTATCTCTGCCTGCCAGGCTGCCAGATATGATCTGTGAGCACAGTTGATGTACAGCTGTATAACCATTGTGTTACAAATCCTACCAAACTTGCTGTTACAACAAGACATCAAGATGCCTAACACAGCGAGCCCTCGCTACTATTGCTGCGCTGTGAGGCAATCACATTATTTATTTATTATCAGCATTTCAGGACATGTGTTGGAGCACTGGCAAAAAAATGAACAGCAGGGAAACAGTAAATACCTTTTGTTTATGCATCACGAAGACCCAAAACTCCATCAATAAATCTCAACCAGTAACATGTGAAATACTTCAAATTGCCACATTAGTAAATTATTGAATGTCATTTATGTGTGTGGGCAGACACAGGAAGTTAAACAGATTTCAGTGTGCACTAACTGTGACCAAGAAACATCTTATTCTCAGGAAGAAAAAGAACACCCTTATTTTCCAAACATGTCTAACTGTTCTATTAAATTGGCAGTTTGGTGAATAATTTGGTGACTCATTATTATGGTTGTGCCTGACTACAAATTTTTCAGGTTAGAAATGAATGAGCTGCTTTTTAATTCAATTCAAATTCAATTCAATTTATTTATATAGCACCTTGTACAATCAAAATTGTCTCTAGATGCTTTACAGAGACCCAGAGCCTGAACCCCCGAGCAAGCAGACAGTGGCAAGGAAAAACTCCCTTTTAACAGGAAGAAACCTTGAGCAGGACCCGACTCACAAGGGAGAACCATCCTGCTGATAGTCGGCTGGGTGAAGAAGGTTTTTACTGTGTGTATGACAAGCTTGTGTAGCCATCGGTAAAACCATGTCTAACTCCCAGTCTCTACCCCTGGTTCTTCTGGTGGTTAATTGATGCTTCAGCAAAGTGGAACGTTCCTGAAAGTTACTATCCACTACTGGACATTAACAATTTGGCAGTTTTGGTCAATTTTTTCACACATCTCAGAGTGCTTTGACGAGGGGAGATGATTTATCTGTGGGCATTCTGACCTGACTTTTGATTTAAATCTTTGTCCACAGAAAAGCAGGGAAGATGACTGAGGAGGTTGAAAGCCTGTGTGTACATGGAGATGGTTTTAGCTGTATGACACTTACGACTGTGCTGTTAAACTGAACCTTAAGGAAAACAGCTGCGCTTATCAGCTTTGTTTCTAGAGGCATACGTTCACGCTTTAGTCAAAAAGCTATTTACTTGGATGCTCGTGTACATTATGAATGTAAAAAAAAGTGACATAAATATGGCAGCAGATGTCTTAACTGTTTTAAATGTGAAATATTGCCAGAATAGATGGGTGTCTGTTGTGAACAAATATTGTGCAGATGTAAAATGTGGATGTAAATAGGTGAATTGTGACTGTATTGTGCTGTAGAAATAGATTATACTTTATTTTAATGGCAGTGCAAACTTACCATGAAAGTTCATTCTTAACAGCAGGCCTTGAGTTACATTTATAAGTAATCTACAATAAAATCCTTACCATTTTCCAAAGGAATACATCAAAAATAAACCAAAATAATAAAAACAGTCTTGATTTAACGCAGAGTATGATCAGATATTTAAAGAGGTTTTCTATCCAGTAGCTCTTGGTGTCGGTTGTTTTTGAAGTGCATTTAAAATAAATCACATTTCATCACAACTTTTCAAAGGTTTTGTTTATGAATGACAAAAGAATATGAGATAACTAACATTTCATGGTTGCCCGGTGGTTAAAACCTGAGGTGCATTAGTTCAGTAGATTTATTTGCATTCCTACCACCAATTTAGAGAAACATTAACATGGATTTACTCAGAGAAGATTAAAACTGCAGTGCTGAAAACCTACGTGTTTCTGTCTGGTTTTTACACAAATGTTAGTTTAGTCTTTAAGTATTTGAAGGGAAACAGCCTGTCTTTATAAGTCTGGCTACTGCCATGGCGAATGACCAGGTTTATCAGTACAGTTATTTTCCGCATACCAGATAACGGGGCTAATCTGTGCTCTGTCGCCCCCTGTCGGAGCTGTCGGTCACTGCAGGTGCGCTCCGCTCGCCCTCTTTCCCATTTTAGTCTCTCCCCTGTTCGCAGTGTGGAATGTGCGACGCACATTATGCAGCCCCCCCCAATCAGAGGGTCGGCTCTTCAGCCAGCAGCAGTCTCTCAAGTCTTTCACAGAAATCATTCCTCCCCCCTTTTGCTGTACAGACTCGCATTCCGCTGCTAAAACCGGTAAGTAAAGAGGCGTTTTTCTTCTTCGGGTAGGCTACTTTGAGCAGTTAGAAAGTTCCAGCTGTAAGAAATCGCAAATGTGGGGAGGCTTAATGTGTGTCCTCGCATCTATTTTTACATTTGAGCCCTCCCAGTTCTGGAGCACATCGTCCTGACACTGACAAAAAAAACCCCAAACAAAAACAAAAAATAAAACAAAAACACTGCAGTTCGTACTGTTACCTGAGGTAGAATATGTCGCTTTTCATTTTTTAATTAAATAGCTACATTTTTTAATATTACTCCGCGAGCCCATCAACTTCCATTAATCTTTGAGTAGAACAGATACAGCCAAATATTTAAAAGGAGCCTTCCTGTGCAGGCCCGCTGAGACATTATGACAGGATGTACCGTGACTGTTCCACACCAACTGCTCTTTGTTAATGCACTTAGTCCTACTGCAACGTTTTGTCAAGTGTACATGCTCAGTTTTTTGTTGTTTTTTTTTTCATCTACAGGCGCACACATTACATCGAGGCAGAAAATGAATGAAAAGAAATAGTTCAGATCAAAACTGCATTTAAAAAAAAAATAAAAGTAAAGGCAAAATGTGTGGAAGTGGTCTGGGCCCTTCTATGTGGAGTTTGCATGTTCTCCCTGTGCCTGCGTGGGTTTTCTCCAGGTACTCCGGCTTCCTCCCACAATACCAAAAACATGCACATTAGGTTAATTGGCTACTCTACATTGCCCCTAGGTGTGAGTGTGAGAGTGTGTGGTTGTCTGTCTCTAGATATATGGATAAATACATATATAAAGATAACACAGCAATTGTATTTGTTAGAGAGAGAACCTGCAGGAGGCAATATGTAAGAGGCAACAGCTTTTTCTTTTGCCCTCTTTTGGCTCATTGTTTTGGTCCGGTGTTTTGCACAGTGCAGTACTGTACACAGCTGATACATCCATGTAATCAATCAGACCGTGAATTCCGAGTGTCTCAGTGTTGTGAACCATTCACTTCACCTTCATGGCAGTGATATGAACTGGAGAAACTGAAAGTATTCTGACAACTGTTAAGTGTAACTCTCGGTAAAAAGGAAGTTGCAACAAACCTGTCACAAAATGGCATCCAAAATAAAAGCTTTTGTTAAATCTCATTAAGTCCTTCTACATAATTAAAATGAAGCTGTACACTTTGCATCAGGTTTTACTGGTGTGAATGCAGTGCTCACCTGTAACCGTTGGGAATAAGAATACTGACAAAAATAAGCAGCTAGCAGGTGAGAAGTGTGGAGCTGTCGATGTGCCACTGAGCAGTCAGATATTCTATGGTGAGGACCAGTCAGAATCAAACACATTTTCACGTGAATTCTCGCGTTGTCCTCGCCGCAATACGTGTCAATTCCTAAAATGTTTGATGTTGCGTTTTTGGCAACTTTTGCTCGCCCGTCGCGATAGCTTTTAGTAGAGTCGGAGGGCGAGGAAAGAAGTTGGTGATGCAACATAAGAAAAGAGGGAAACTTAAAACATGACCTCATCTGTGAACGTTTTTGCTTGAGTCACATCAGATGGATTTTCATTTGCAATGGCGGCCGTTTAACAATGAAGACAACCCTTGGCGCCGCTTTACTTACATCTTTTGTTCTCTTTTGACTGACAGACCCCAGCAGCAGAACCTGCACATTGTGCATTTAAGTCACAGCAAACATAAATAAAAAAAAACATATTTGCTAATGGGAAAATATGATAGCCATACAGAACGAACAAACAAACCAAAGAGGAGGGAAACCAGTGTAATAGCTATAAGCCCTGAACAATTCATCATCCTCCACTCACATTGCCTTCAAGCTTGCTGTAGTCTTCAAGGTGACCGTGCTGCAGGATGTCCTCTACCCCGGAGCTGCCCCACCTCCTTTTTACCACGCTGGCCTCCTTTCCCTCGGCCGCTCCGGAAGTCACAACCATGGAACCCAATGCAGCTTTGTGCCAGGAGTGGGATAAAACCCACCACTTCCTCTTCCATCTGGGGAACCTGTCCCTGCTGCTGGGACTGGTCATCCCCACCACCCTGGGTCTGCACATGATCCTGTTGCGCCTCCTCCTGATGACAGGTCAGTCGGTGATAATTCCGTGGCTGGGAATATTGAAGAATGATAAATCAGAAGTGCCGTGTGCATCAAAGATCTCTAGATTATTACCACCACTTGTATAGGATTTGCTTTTGTTTTGTTAACAGGGTGGACATGTGCGGATTTTTCTTTTTTTAAAAAGCTGTCATGCACAAAGAGGGATGTTTTCAACAGAGCTGAGGCCTTAAAAGTCTCCGACATGGCAGATAACGAAAGTGGAGAGTGGCAGATGGAAAAAAAAAACACTTCCAGCTTGTTTATCTAATGCTTGGAAGATGAGTGGGGACATGAAAGTAGCAGGATTTAGGTTGTAATTAATTTGACAGCTAATTTCTTTGTATTGCCCTCTGGCACATGGTCTCTGAGGGTTTTCCACGGAAAAAGAAACAGATAATAAATGAAGATCAGGGGTAAACAAACAGAGCTAAAGTAGCAATCTTGTGAGGTAACCTAACCTTGAGGTAACCCTAAGTACCTCACAACATACCTGAGCTATCAAAGTAAAACTATCCATTTTACAGAACATTATTTACAATTGTTTACTTTTGAGAGATGCCTTGCTTTTATAACAATGAGAATATTTTTGAATTCCTCCATTTTACTTACAGAGTCTCAAACTAAATTTGCGTCAGTGTACTGATTGTTTTCTATTGTTTTTTAGTAAGTATTTTTGTTGTAAAATAAGAACATTTCTCAATAATTTTCTCATTTTCTAATGTTACCGTTGACATTTTATCCTCACCTTTTGCACTACTCTATGCAAGACTATTTTAAATTTTTTGTTTGGTTATTCTTATTTTTAGTTTTGCGCTCTAGGCCAAGCAAGCCATAATAACCCAGGGTGCTGTGAATGAGCTTCTTGAAATTACAAACATAGTTACCATACGTGACTGCATCATGTATGATCTTGTAGAACTGATATGAGACCAGACAGCTTCGAATTCAGACTGTGAATCAAGCGTTAACATTCTGTGTTTTTAACCCTGACAGGATGTGGTCTCTTAATTGCGTGGGCGACTCTGTACAGATGCAACCTGGATGTGATGATTTGGAATGTTGTATTTCTGGTGGTCAACTTCATGCATTTGTTCTTCCTCCTGTACAAGCGAAGGCCGGTGAGTTCTACATCAACACGCTCCCATTCACGTTCTAGAAGTCGTCACTTCATATTCAGGCCACTCAAGTGTTTCACCAAATTGAAATGGTGGACCCAGGTGTTAGGGGAACAGTGTGTTTCATTTATGCTCAGCCTCAGTGCTCAGTTTTTCATCGCCATGTCGGGCGGGCAGCAGAATATTCTCCTGGGTTTGATCTTGTCTTAAGGTAATGAGATGCAGATAGAATCCGGGGGTTCCACTGGGGGATTTACTGTAAGTAAGGGGCCTCCAGTGTTCCGCTAGAAGTGGACCAGAGACCAGGGCTTTTCATAATGAAACAGGAGACCTGTTCTCCTCAGCTACTGCTTCTTTACTAGCATTTGAATGTGTTTTCACATAGACCAAAACAGCATGACTTTCTTTCATGTTGGTTTTTCATAAGTAAAAAACAGTTCAATCATTATCTACTCACCTTGATGCCAATGCAAAGTGGTGTAGTTTCTTAGTTCGCAAATATTTCTGGAGCTTCCCAGCAGTCTACAGTAACTTCCACTTTTTGATACAATGGAAAGCAACGAAAAATAAACAGAGAGTAGCCTCTTGACATTGATTGATTGTGGACAAATGTCATGCAGAAATGCAGTTAGCCGTAATACTAGAGCTAGCAGCATTGATAATGGCTGTTTATTAAGTTTACCTATAACTGTGATTATATTTACTAATGAATATTGGACAGTAGTGTGTGGTTGCCTGTTGTAGCATAGCAATTTGTTATTTATATTTTTAGAACAAAATTTTGGGGGACATTTTGACCTCAGCGTCTTCAGTTGTTCAGGAGAAAGCTGCAACACTCACAGAAATGTTTTGTGGACAAACTTTCCATGGAAAAGGGGGGGTCAGTAGGAGCAGGTTCAGTTTCGATCCAAGTGTTCCTTTAACGTCGCGGCTTTGCTCTCTCAGATTAAGATCGACGGGGCGTTGCGGCCGGTCTACAAGCAGATGTTTGAGCCACTCCATGTGCAGGAGGCCCTGTTTCAGAGGCTCACAGGACAGTTCTGCACCATCCAGAAGCTGAAGAAAGGCCAGGCCTATGCTGCCGAGGACAAGACCTCTGTGGATGAACGCCTCAGCATTCTGCTCAAAGGAAAGTAAGTGAAAGTACATGTTCATCCGTGTTCCAGTCGCAGATTCGTATCATAGGAATGACAAATTCCGATGTTAAGTTTAGATCCAGAATTCAGAGCGCAAGTACACGAACTCAAGAGACAACTCAACTCAAACTCAAGAGGTAAAGAGTCTTTAAACGCTAATGTCTCAAAAAATTACAAAACCTACGTCAAAACTGAGCTCACCAATGGAAAAAAGATAAGGATTTATAATAATAATAATGATAATGGTGTTTAAATGAATTGTGTACTGATTGATAAGACAATGTGCAGAGTTTTAATCATCTATACTTTTTATTATCCATTAACAGTTTAGTTGACTATCAGTCAAAAATGTCAGACATCCTGATGTTTGTGTTCCATGGTCTAAATGCAGTTTCTTCCAGTGATGGCATGTAACCAGGTATATTTACTCAAGTACTCTACTCTACTAGTTTTGAGCTACTTGTAGTTTACAAGCGCTTAAGTTGAACTTAATATCAGATAATTTAAGACTTTTAGTCACGTTTTATTCATATACATGACTGTTTCCAAATAATATTTTTGCATGACACCTTTACTCATGTCTGGCTGTTGGATACTTCATGTATTTTGACTTTTTCATTCACTTTGAAAGTGAATTTGGGACATTTAACATAACAGCATAATGATGAGAGGGCACATGCGAACTTGGAACTTTTTAAATAGTTTTTAGAGTAAATTTGGGACATTTCAGTTGTTCTGAGGGTGCTTCGATGCTTAGAAATCTAGTATTACCATTAGGAGAATTACCACTTCTTTGGCTTCACCAAACAACACAAGTGGCAGCTACATTTTTTAACATTGGATTGAAGTTTTTAAATCACTGAATAAATGCATAATTGTAAGAGTTTTGACACTGAAGTTTCTCTGTGACAGGATGAAGGTGTCGTACCGAGGCCATTTCCTCCACAACATCTACACTAATTCATTCATTGACTCTCCTGAGTTCAGGTCCACTGAGATGCACAGAGGAGAGAAGTTCCAGGTAATAAGAAAATAAATACATTTAATTTATATCATTAGTGCTTAATTGCCCCAAGGACTAAAAATCTAATAGTAAAAAACATTTCTTGAATAATAGATGCTGTTGTTGTGTTTGGTTGTCAGGTGACCATCATGGCGGAGGAGGACTGTAAGTTCATGTGTTGGTCTCGAGAGAGGCTCACCTACTTCCTGGAGTCAGATACTTTCCTAAATGAGGTGTTCAGGTACCTCATTGGCAAAGACATCACCAACAAACTGTACTCTTTGAACGACCCCACACTCAGTGACAAGGTGGGCACAATTCTGATGTCACATCACAGTGATAAAGCTGTAGCTGCACAACCACACATCAACATCTTGCTTAGCATGCTTATTGTACTGATGTTGTAGAAGAAGAAGAACTGCTTTATTGACAGTATATATATTTTTACATACACACACTGAATTTGTCATTTGACCTATTCTTAGCTGAACACACATGCAACACCCAGCAAATTACATCTAGTGAAACACACACAGGATCAAGCATCTGGGGAGCAAATTGCGGGTTAAGTGCCTTGCTCAAGGGCACATCAGCCAGCTAATGGGGGGTGGAGGATTTGTCACATTAATCATTATACCACACCCAAATTTTTCCTGCCCGTCAGGTGAGGGAATTGAACCGGTGACCCTCTGATCACAAGCTGCTTCTCCAACCTCTAGGCCACGGCTGCCCCCATAGATGTAGATGATTATAATAGTATATTACAAACTACTATTATTATTATTGTTATTATTGCTGTTGCTATTGCTCTGTCTGAGAATGGAGTGGCGCATGGTCTGGCGCGGCGTGAATAAATTGTGAAGTGAAATGTGGGTGCCTCTCAGGCAGTGAAGAAGATGGAGCGTCAGCCCAGCCTGTGCTCTCAGCTGTCAATGACGCAGATGAGGAACAGCATGGCAAGCACCAGCGACACTGATGATGTCCTTAACCAGATCCTACGAGGAGGATCGGCTGGATCATCGCTCCGTAAGTCGCACGATCGTCCCACAAGATGTTTTCACGTCTTTCCAGGTTCCCGGAAACATATGTGCCTTTGTGGGAGATTATTCCATTGTTTGATTTTGTCTTATCCAAACTCGAACCTTGAAGTCATCACATAAGTTCAGAGTAATACAAATTACAGTGTATTTCTAGAGCAATTATAGTTTGTGTACAGTTTTAAAGTGCTTCTAGCAAAATTTTCCTATTGATAAATGTTGCCTATTAGCTCAACGGTGCTCAATTTATTCAAAAGTGATTACCAAAACGCAGTAGATGAATACCTGTAAAATAAAACCATTTGCTGATTGTTTCACAGTAGTTACATTTTAAAGCACAAATAAACATGCACGATCCTCTGAATGTTTTGTGAATACAGCCGAAGGGGAGGCGTCACTCTGCCTCAGGCCTGCAGCTCTTTATGACAGACTGAAGGTGTAAAGGTGGGAGAGGCCGTGCAGAAATGTTTGGCTGGTTGCTACACATTTTTACAGAAACATTCCAGTACAGCAAAGTACTGAGAAAATATAATACAATGACATGACTGTGGTTGTTGCAATGCAGATGATTTTATTGACCTTAATCTTGCTAATTTAAACCAGACCACATTCAGATTAAGTCTGGATGTGTCAGGGTTCTTTGAACTGTCTGCATTCATGTAAGTCATGTCAACCCATCACACGCCTATTTTTGCTATTAAATATTTAAATTGCTATTTTAGGAGGTAGTAAGTTGAACAACCTTAGTAGGGAATTTCAATACTCAGTCATATTGGGTGCTCGTTCCACTGGAAGTCCTTTCAAATCCTGTTCTAAAATGGCGCCCACTTAAACTGTGATGTCATTGTTTTATTTAGCTACACTTCCACCAGGCCGAACATCAGTTTTTCCCCTGTCCTGTTTTGGTCGAAAGCTTTAAGCACATTTCACCTCAAAGCACAGCCAGCCATCGCTGATATGTGTGTTTGGGTGTGGTCAAAAGTGTGCATTGATTTACCTAGTAACCGCCCCCTGTGAACCCAGAGACGTCACAGGGTCCTGGTGTACCCCTGCATATTACTGCAGTAAGTAATATGAAGAAGAAGCATTTGGTTACTCAAAGGGTTAAAGCAAGGTGTCTGGACTTGTGAAGATTGACTTGAAGACGTTTCGCTGCTTGGATTAGCAGCGATCTTCAAAAGTCCAGATGCCTTGCTTTAACCCTTTGAGTGAATATGACCTGGATGACTGAGAATCTCCGCAGATATGAAGCATTTGGTTGTTTGGTTACTTTTTAAAGAGGAAAGCCATTCTGGTGGCACTTAATGTTATCAGGATTGGTTGAGATTATCCATTTCCAAGACTAATGCTGTGTTACAGACTGGATATAAACAAGCAGGGACACAAAAGATCGTATTGGCATTATAGCATTATGGAAAATGTAGCACCCAGAGGATATCTCAGCCTCTTGACTTCAACTTTAACCCTCCAACTTTATGGAAGAACAACACCAAATTGCTGAAGTAGCCCTCTAAACTGTAACAATCTACATTTTGTCAGCGGAAAGACCGGAATGTACAAAGATGCTTTCATGTTTTATCAGTGATTGGAGTATCTTGTGTGTGTAAAAACTGACTGAAGAACATTATGACATTATGACAATCTCATGAAAAATGGTGAAATAATTTGTACACTGGTCACATCAGCCCTTGACAGCTTTGATGTTAGCCACCGCTACCTTCGATGACCCTTATTTGCTGAACCCAAGAGACATCACTCATTCATATTCTCCAAAACAGAGCAAAAGCTTCACATGCATTAGGGGGAGTAGCTGTGTAAAACCAAATATTTGTATCTGTTGTAGATCCAGTCTAAAAGCACCTGAGGTGGAGTGTTGCTCTTCAAAATGCTTTTAGTCCAGAAGAGCAGTTCTATTTCTATTCTGCAGAAAGGCTCTTAAGAGTTGTAATGCAGCAGCTGTTGGTGGTAATGGAAACACATCCAGAGGGCTTTTTCTGGGGTTTTTTTTTACGGTGTCTGTTAATCCACTCCTCTTGTGTTGGGTCTGGAGGTTGTTGCTGAAGCATTTTTTGATGTAACCTCCTCCAGTGTGAAGTGTTAGCTATATGGATGAAAGTTTGTGTCTTTTGTGACGTGTGACCACTTGTGTTGATGGTTGAGCCGGGATGATGCAGTTTTCATCCCTGACTGTCTGTTAGCAAAAGTAAGTGACAGTCGGTTTATTGAAACACATTATTGATTCAGTTGTAATATATATATATTTTTTATTATTCATTTTTTAGAAAAATCACCTGGCACCAAGACTTCCGCAAAAATGAATCCCATAGAAGAAGGCATGGAGGATGACGTTTTTGAAGAATCTTCTCCCTCCAAGTCTCGCCGTATGCCCAGCACTTCCGCTAATGAAGTGTAGCCATTAGTCTGTCCAGCAGTCTATAGTACAATGATATACATTATCAGCCCTGCCAAAAGATGGCTGATGAGTGAGAACAAGTGTAAGAAGAGAAATTATAATATATTCATGGTCACTTACAAAAACTGCATCAATTGCATAGTTTGTCCACCAGTTTTGTTTTGTTTTGGTTTGGTTTGGTCCCCACCAACTCCTATAATGTCTTCCTGTATTAGTTGGGTTGTAACAGTTGCCCTTTAAAGATAATTCTCAGAACTTCTGTAAAACATCCCGTCACCCTCTCTCTTTCTCTCTCTCTGTATATACATATATATATAAATCCATCCATCCATCCATTTTCTACGCCACTTATCCTTACCATGGACTGGCGACCACTCCAGGCAGACAACCAACACACTCACACACACATCTAGGGACAATGTACAGTGGCCAGTTAACCTAATGTGCATGTTTTTGGGAGTATGGGAGGAAGCTGGAGTACCTGGAGACTTACTCTAACCATAACTATAATCATAATCATAACCATAAACATAACTTTGCCCAACCCTAACCTTTACCCAACTTCAGCCTAAACCTTACCTTAAAACATGTCTTCACCCTAAAATATGATCATTTACCCATAGGGACTTACATTTTGTCCCCATAAAGTAGGTGAGTCCCCATGTGTGTGAACAGGTTTTTGTCTGCACCAGGTAAGAAAAACACATACATATATATACAGACACTCACTCACATAAGCATTGTCACAAATGCATACGTTTGACAGCACAGAATTTCTGTTGATGAGGTTTTTGTTTTTTTTGAAGACATTATTTTATTTAACCATACTAATATTGCAACAATACTAATATTTCATTGTGTAATGGATGGTAAAAAGATTATGATGCAGTTATTACTGTGATTCCACTGTTGTACCCCATTAAATAAATATGATCAGTCATCTGACTCTGTTGTTTGCTTTAGTATATATAGATATACAGGAGAAGAGTGCCCCCCTGTGGTCATATTGCTCAGTGCATGCTTGGGTCATTATAGTATGTGTATACAGTATATATACTTAGAAACAAAGCCTACCTGAAGAGATACATACAAGAAAGTAGATACTGAACAGTTCTGAAAGAACATATAACAGAAGGAGGCATCAGTGCTCAGGGCTAGTGAACTAAGTGCAGACCACCGCAATCAATCTCCCACAACAAGACCTAATAACCACCACAATGGCAGACATCCAACAAAGAGTGTCAGGCAGAGTTGGACAGCACCAGGACCTGATACAACCCATGCTCACTGGCTAAAGAAACTAACTTCACTCCTTGAACATCTAGCAGCACAAGTGAACCTGCTGCTGATGGATGGGATTCATCCAGACCCAAGGAGGGACAGTCCTCATCCTGGGGTATCCTCAGAAGGGAGCAATTCTGTGCAACTACCAACCTATAACCTGCCTCTGCATCACATGGAAGCTCCTGTCAGGCATCACAGCAGCTGAGATCAGTGGGCACATGGCTCAATGCATGAGTGGGGCCCAGAGGGGAATTAGTAGCAATACCAGGGGAGCCAAGCACCAGCTCCTGGTCAATAGAGCTGGATGGTAACAAAGAGAAGACATGATCAGAGCGGAGGGGGTTGAGCTCCTGACTCTGGTAGCTCAACCCCCTCCGCTTATATTATTATTATTATTATTATTATTGTTATTATTATTATTATTATTATTAGTCAGGAGGTCATTATTGTCATCCGTGTCATCAAAAACGTCACATTCCTGCAAAAAAGTTAAGTTTAGCAAGAATGTCCCTATTTGGTCATAGATCAAAATAAAATAAAGTAGGTTAAACAATAAAAATAGTAAATAAAATTTACTAATAATAAAAAAAAAGAGAATAATAAAATTAAAAGAAGAAACTACAAGAAACATCAGCTTTGTTGTTGATTTTGTATACATGAACAACACACATAGCCCCCCCATACACAGTCTCTAACACTGTACAGACATTTACATTTCACGTTACATTAACATGTATTCTACAGCCTGTTGTAATGTTCATAATGTTCATTTCTTGTTTTTTTTTTTTTTTGGTTGGGAGGTTGTGTTCAATATTTGAAATTCCAGTCATTGCACTATATTTACTTGTTTTTTTTTAAATAAAGATTTTAACTTTGTTTTTTAATTGTAAATCCTGTCATTCCTATTCAAAATCTATACGTATTTGTACCTTATGCCAAGACAAATTCCTTGTATAAACATATATGGCGATAAAACTGATTCTGATTCGGTGTCTATAGTTAGCCTGCTAACTTCCAAAATACCATGCAACACTTTTTTAACAAATAGCAATAATCAATATTCATAACTACCCAAGTTTTCCTTTAATGTCCCGAAATTGTTTGAAGGTTCTGTAGTTCCTACACTACACAGAAATGGGGGGAAAAAAGAAGAATTTAACCACCTGAAACATGTGCAAATTCAGTATGATTGTTATTGATGTACCAGCCAGCTACTACACAGTACTACCACACTGTGTTTAATTATATGTACCTCACTACTACAAAACAGACAGCTCAATGGGCTACAACTTACATGTTCTAACTGCTGACCTTTAAGCCCAGTGTCCTATAAACTACATCACCCACACTGCTTAGCTTTATGACGTCATCACAACAGGAAATAACAGAGGCAGAGCAGTGTGGAAGGGAAAAAATGAGTGTACTGTAAATCAGTGTGTCTGTCAGGGAAGCGGCTCCCCTTCTGCCAGCGCCCATGGCCGCCGCTCAGGAACAACACGCCTCATTTAGGAAGAAATAAACCCGACGGACGAGGCTTTGTTGCCTCGACTTCCTGCTGCACCGGTTACCTATGATGGAGCGGGCGATGGAGCAGCTGAACGTACAGCTCAACCGGCTTACCCGTTCCCTCCGCAGGGCGAGGACCGTGGAACTCCCGGAAGGTAAGCGTACAGGATTATAAAAGCGTTAGCCAAAACAGCGCGAGCCGGCAGCGCAGCGTAGCATGTTCATTTAAAACAGTGTGGCGTTCAGGTTGGACAGGCTAGCATACAGGAGCAGGCTGTTCAAATGACTTTCACTGTGTCGTTTTTGTTATTATTCGCTTTGACTTAATAGTAGCAGTGACGAATATTTGTGTCATTTCATCGTTTTCAATTCAATTCAATTTATTTACATAGCACCAACAAAAGGCATCTCATGACACTTTCCAGTTAGAGCAGGTCAAAAAACATTTTTGCAAATATAATTGTAAAGACTGGATTTTTTTTTCTTTTTTTTTTTTTGAGTGTTAAGGTGAAAATGTGTAAACTTTTTAATTGTCTGCAATATGATAAGCACGTATCAGTTGATGGTCTCTGATTCGATCAGAGGAAGTGTGGATGGAAGGAAGTGTGCTTCAGAACACACAAACTAGTTTATTCCTTTTTCTTTGAGGTGTATTTTCCCCTTTTGATTGCTGCTGGTCTTTGAGAGCTACCAAACAAGTTTCAGTGTAACTACAATGACAGTGAAGTCTTATCTCAAATAGATTAAACAAACAGACTGAGAAAACATCTGAACAACAGCTGAACGCAGCTTATTGTTACGATGATTTGTGACTCATGCAGCTATTGAAGTCAGTTTGGATGTCAGTTCACGTGATAAACATAAACAGATGATACACAGACCAGGCTCGAGCAACTCTGTGAGTCAGACGATAGCCAGAAGTGTGTCCAAGCTGTGTTTAGCTCTAGTTTCACTTCCACTGAATATTTCTCGATTTGGTTGTATAGCCTGTATTTGCAGAACATTTCCTGAATTCTGCACCCACGTGGTCGAAATCCATCCATCCATCCATCCATTTTCTATACCGCTTATCCGTCAGCGTCACGGGGGAGCTGGAGCCTATCCCAGCTGACTACGGGCGAGAGGCGGGGTACACCCTGGACTGGTCGCCAGTCAATCACAGGGCCGACACACAAAGACAAACAACCACACACTCTATGTGGTCGAAATGATGAAGATATTTTCTTAAGCTGTGTTTTGTCTGTTTGCATATGTTTAGTGAGTCTGCAGTGATTTAAGCCCTCTCGGCCACTGTGTTCTTTCCATTATGAATGAAAGGAAATAAGTAAGTAACACATTTCCTCAAACAGTGACCGTGGCTTTTATTTACCTCAACTGAAGAAGGCTTGTTTAAGAGACTGGCCTCTGTTTGATAAGTTAGGTATGTAATGGGTTGTATTAAAGCCAGAGCGCCTGCTGATGCCCCACCGTGTGCAGCAAGAGCCGAACAGCCAGTTCACAAACTCTGAAAGGATTTCCGATCATATCCTATATCAAGTTTGCCTCAGGCAGCAAGACACTAAATCAGTCTTGTCCATTGCGGTGATGTCTTTCTCTTCAATCCATTTAGAGCTGACAGCCTTGCCAACATAGTGAGTAGATCTGGGAATCCCTGGGCCATGATGGTGCAGTGTCGAAACGAGAGGCCTTTACGTTTTAGGAATCTTGGTAGCCGACTCCACAAACATCTTGCCTCCATCACTCACTGGAGGGCACATCTGAAACACTTTTATTACATTATTTTTTATAATCATTTTACTTGATAGATGGTGCTGTTTTTCAGCTAACAGCAGCTCACCTCACTGTTCTCCAGTACCCGATTCTTCCTGGGTCAGTGTCAGAGCGCCTTTAAGCTTTCATCTCCTGAATTTTCCTCTGCATACTCGTACTTCGAAACTCTGTCTTTAATCAGATCTCACTCGCTCAAATTTACTGCTGTTTGTCAGCTCAGCTAATCCAGCAAAAGTGTGGTGTACTTAATATAGCAGGAGATATATCAGGGGATTATGTTTTGTCTTTTCATCACAAATAAATACAGTTATATGTCCAGTTCTTTACCCGAGGAAGACCTTCTGTGGTTTGAAATGATTCCCATACACTCAAATATGAGACTATAAAATACAGAATTGTGTCTCTGTTTTTATTCTCTCTCTTTTTTTTTAATATATCAACTCAAGTAGTTTTTGGTGCGTCCCTCTGCTCGACACAGTGAGCTTTGATGTACCTCCAGTGCAAACACATTCACGTCAGTATCAGATGATCAGGGCATCTTATGCAACACGGTGGAATTTCAGAAAACAAGACAGTCCCAAGAGGGGTGGAGGTCAGAGTTGTGGGTCATATGATTTTGATCCAGGATATTCGAGTTCACTTCCTGTTGTAAAACACATGTCGCTGGGAGAATTCACAGCAACCAGATGGGCATTCACTGTTGCTGTCCACTCTTACATGGATATTGCAGATATGTCCTAATATATGAAGTACTGATTTCTACACGTAAACAGTCAACATTAAGGATGAAGTTCCACTTACCTACCTTCCTTGACCTTCCTGGAAGATGTTACAATTAGCATAATTATAAACCAAAAAGCAAATCCTAATTTTTGGTTGGTGTACAACCAGATTGGAATTGGAATGAACTGTAACTATCTTACCTGCATTAACATGTGCTCTTCTGTTTCTCCCTCCACAGACAACGAGACCGCAGTGTACACACTAATGCCGATGGTCATGGCTGACCAGCACAGGTTAGTGCTGGCACACTGTGATCTCAGTGCTCGAGGTTCCCACTGCAGAGATTTACTGAAAAAAATGGTTTATTTGTTCCATTTTGTCTCTCAAAGGTCAGTGTGTGAGTTGTTGCTCAACTCCAAGTTTGATGTGAACTATGCCTTTGGACGGGTGAAGAGAAGTCTGCTGCACATCGCCGCAAAGTAAGATATTGTTCTTATTCCTCAGTAACCACAGCCTTCAGTTCTGATAGGACCTTCCATCCTGCTTGACTGGGGTTTACCTTACAGCTGGACAGGCTGATTATTAGCTTGCATGCATGTTGGCCAGGCCCAAACAGAACCTGCCGATTCTTGTGCCTCTGCGCTGGCGATGGCTGTGGCCAGGGGCACTATGCTTTCAGGTTGTCTGTCCCGTTCTCGTGAATGATAGCCAAGTGAAATCAGTTCTAACATCATCTCTCTGCACAGCTGTGGCTCAGTGGAGTGTCTGGTTCTACTGCTGAAGAGAGGAGCCAACCCAAATTATCAGGACATCTCAGGCTGTACCCCTCTGCACCTCGCTGCTAGGAATGGGTACGAGCCTTAAACTGCATTTGATCTCAGTGGGGTGTCTTGTGACAGCTGGTCCAATGGGTTCACCTTTAGACCTTTAGATATTTCTAGCAAACATGTTGAATGAATTTCCCTCATCAAAAATCATTTGTAAATAGTAGGTATTGCCAGGTATTTAGAAATTCTTCATGCATCGTTTACATCTGTGCTTACTATTTTACAGCCTTTTGCTGGGGCATTGCTATGTTTCCTGACACGTTACTACTACCTGTATGCCAGAGGAATAGTGTGGAGAGATATCTATCTAACTCTCCTCTGGATATACCGATGGTGGGATTAGTCGATCAATACAAGATAGAATTTCGTGAATTAGGCCCCTCACTGATTACTATTTCAATGACGTGTACCATCCCAGACAACCTCCAGTCTGAATGGTTTCTATTTGTGAAGATTAGCTTGTGCTTCATTCTCTTTAATCTGACATCTCCCAGCCATACAGTGGTAAGCCAGGCTTAAATACTGTAAACATCCGCATCCGGGTATGGGACGGGGCTAACGCAAACCTTGTAACACACAACACGTAAGACAAGTCAACGTATTTTCCAGTGCTTCTGCACCTTAATTATACTGTCATCTTTTACCAGGGTGCACCGTCCTCAGCTGACTAGCTGGTCTGAGAGCTGTTGTGGCATAAAATATTACTGTTATCTCCACCTCATGTCCTGCTGGTCTTTATTTGTGCATCTCTGTGGACAATTTCCAATTAAAGCTTAGTGTCAGCATTAATGCAGGCGTTTTTTCCTTCTTTAGTGCACTTGAACTTGTACCAATTTACATCAAAATAATTCTGAACTTCTGCTTTACACTTGGCCTGCAGGTTAATAAGTTACACAAAGGAAAAAAGAAAAAAAGCTGACTTCTCTCAGGTCGAATACTGAAACTCACATCTAGAACCAAATGTACAGTAGAATATCAAACTGTTGTTGTTGCTGTGAGAATGTTGGATCCATTACTCTTTTAAATGCCTGCTTGCTTATTGGACTTGTAGATGGTATTTACATGTAATCAGTGGACTGTCAAGATAGTTGTGACTGTTAAAACTCTGAAAAGGCATGAAACAGAGCAACTGTTTTCTTAACACTTTCCTGTGTTCCCGTTCCCTCAGACAGAAAAAGTGTATGGGCAAACTATTGGAGTATAATGCTGATGTTAACATCTGCAACAACGAGGGTCTGACTGCTGTAAGTGGACTGTCATCTTCTGGCTGTGGTCCATGTTGTATTGAAAGTTCTAAAATCAAATTATTGTCCTGTTATCTGTGTAACTCGAGGTTAATTGACTCCTGTAGTCAGGATGGTGACTGTCCATATTGACCTCTGCAGATCCACTGGTTGGCTGTGAATGGGCGGACGGAGCTTCTCCATGATCTGGTCCAGCACGTGTCCAATGTGGATGTGGAGGATGCCATGGGGCAGACAGCTCTGCATGTTGCCTGTCAGAACGGACACAAAACTGTGAGTAAATTCAGATATATCTCTTGAACTGAAAATGTATGTATGTATTTTAAGCCCAGCATGAGACTCAAAGTTTGACAACAGATATTAGCTTTTTACTTGATCAGTACTTTTGCTAAAGCGTCTTTATTCCTTCTAGTTATTAGGGATGGCATGGCAGCTTGTTAGACTTCAATACATTTCGCATTCTCTGTGTTCAGTATTCCAGGGGAACTCTCGCCATAGCTGCTTGGTGTGACTGCAGCAGACCTGATGGTTATATCTAGCTGCGGGCCTCAAAGACAACTTGGCTATGACTCTAGATGTGATTGTGATTGGCTGGGCAGTATTTACAGCACCTTATATAGTAAAATTGTTGTAAAAGGTTGTAAAGCCAGTCACTGCCAGGATGTGAAAATAATAAAAATAAGATAAGATAAAAAATAAAAATAAGATATGACACGTGTATATTCAGGAATAGCTTCTCCACAAAAAAGCTAGCCATAAAAAATGAGCACCGGCCAAACTCCAAAATCTATAAACGAATAAATGAGGTCAGCCACGATTGACTGGTAGCTGAAATAGGCCCACTTCATTGTCAGCTCTCATCACTATAACTTATAAACTGATTGAAAACATTTTGTTTAGCATTAACTGACTGATTGATATGGTATTAACCACAAAGAGAATCTGCTATATAGTTCAAATAATGGTCGCGCTAAAAGGGAATGCCCCTGAAATCTACGCAAGCTATACTTTGTGACATTTAGGGGAATCTCTAAAACAGCATCCATTTTTGTGTCACAGGTTATAGATTTTTGTTGTGCCTAGTCCACGCTGGCTGTTACTGATGTATCGATTGGGCAAGAAAATATTTCAGGTTCAGATTTATGGGTCAGTAAGTGATAACTGTGAAATTCAAACGCAGTATGTGGGGACACATAGTTGAAGTAGATCAGTCTAAATGGGTGGGATGAGGAGAGTTTATCATGACATAATGAAACTGAATATTCTTGATTTTCTCCAGCAGCTGTCTCAAGAGATCAGAGTAGTATGACCTTTTTCCATGTGGTCCACTAGCACCACTCCCTTTGTATCCAAGAAAACTGAGGCCATTACCTCGCCTGCGGACTTTACTGATTTGGCTTTCTTGTGAGCTAGAGACTCTGAGTGTTTCCACTGTTCCATGGTTACAAATTGCTGGAGAAATCAGTCAGGATCCACCTCAAAGATTGTCCATTGACATATCGGGCTGAATCCACTTCTCATGAGGCCTAAGAAGTGTCAGGATCCAGCAAGCTGACACTTTGATCATTTGGAGTTTGTAATGTTTAACTGCATGGGCATGTTCCTTGGAGATACTGAGCTCCGTGGCAATGTATTGACAGACATAATCTGTCAGTATCATGTCAGTGGTCAGTGTCTTCCTGTGTGCTGAGAGGGACCAGTCTTTCAGGACAGTGCCATCAACCAGGCTCTCTGTTCCGTATCTGAATTCAGCAACCCACTTTTTAACCATGCTGAAAGAAGGGTCACTCTTCCCTAGTGCTGCCACCCTGTCCTTGCGGATGCCCCTTTGTAATAAGCCTTTGAGACCGATGGTGACTGCATGAAGGCCAAGGTTGTCCATTTTCTCAGACATTAATGACTTGCAAATTTTATGAAACCGAATCAGAAATACTGTAAACGTTATTTACATGTGTGCATAATCGCTCAGAGTTGAACTGTGCATGTGTGGAATGAGAGCAGTTCAACTCATCTCTTACCTTAGGCCACAAACCTATATCAGACCTATATGACCGTCACCTTTTATGCACTATGGTTTGCATCATTTTGTAAGACGATGAACAGCTGTTCACAGGATGAATTAACTCATTGCTCTTGTCCTTTCAAGTGGATTTATCCAAGTCTCTGTCTCTCTTTACCTAAAACCATCATGCAGTTTCCCTTATTTATAGACTTCCTCTTTTACACAGACGGATGTACACAGGGAAAGTCTAGCACCTCTGCAGATGAAACTGCTGATATACTGACGCAGTATGTCAATACAGATGCAGGTATAATATAGATTTCCCTCGCTTTTGCCTATCTTATTCATTTTTTTCAAGGGAGACAGAGACGGAGGACAAAGATGGTGGACAAGGTCACATGAGTGACATTTTCTCACCGGGCTCAAGATGGTGGGCTCATTCTTGAGGTTTGAGTGAGGAACTAAGGGGGAACAGTGGGGTCAAACATCCCTACACTCAGATGATTGTGGACTTTCTGAAATAGTCATAAGCCTCCTGCTTAGCGTTGCTTCAAGACAATCAGAGTGTGTGAAGTCCGCTCTTGTGGCTGAAGCTGCCTGGACGCTATGGCTATGGGAAAATGTAATTTCAGACTGAAATATTCATTGATTAATTATGAAAATAATTTACAGATTAATCAGTAATGAAGATAATCATTAGTTGCAGTCCTTGATGGGATGAACACATAATCTTTTATAATTTTGTAGCAGCATTTCATCTTAATCAATGGAAACTCTCCAAGTAATGCAAAGAGACTAATTCCAGAACATTCCTTTTTACAGAGGTGTATTTCCTTAAAGGCTTCTTCAGGCGTGTGCTATACATAGCCAGAAAACATATGGCACACAGTCTCTTCTTGGATACCTGCAAAAATTCTAACGAAGCATCTACAACAACCTAAAGATATCCAGTTGCCTTCGTTTCTAGCGCTTCAACCGCCACGACCCGGATGACTGAGAACCTACATTAGAATTATCTCTTTAGATTCCCCCATTTCATAAGCTTTTGTCCTATTGATAATTCAGCCATTACTTAGTGAGAATGAGGCACCGAAATTTGTAAATTATACATTGTAGTTGATTGTGATGTGTTATCTTTTCTCGCAGTTCCAGTATGTCAATGAAATGTTTCCCTGCATCTGATATGAAGGCGTGTTATTTTTGCTCAGACGGTGTTGTGTCTTCTGGACAGTGGAGCTGACATCAACCGGCCAAATGTGTCTGGAGCCACGCCTCTTTACTTTGCCTGCAGGTGATGTCCTCAGACATATCATTGCTGATCCACAGTGTGGTCTTAACTCACCTCTCTTACAGTTCCTGGTTCCTCTGGAGCCTCAGACATAGCTATGACATACACACACACACACACCTAGCATACAATCTAGATGCTATGACATGCACACACACCTAGCATACAACCTAGATGCTATGACATGCACACACACACCTAGCATACAATCTAGATGCTATGACATGCACACACACACACACACACCTAGCATGCAATCTAGATGATTTCATCTCAAGTATGTTTGCTTTTATTTTTTTTTTCACGTAGAACTTGACTGAATTAAATTTATGACATTATGCTGGTCTGGAAGAGGTCTACTGGAACAAGCTCTAACTTGAGCTAAGAAAAAAATGCTTCCTGTCCTATCTAGGGAAGTATTTTAGCTGAATTTTGAGATAAACATAAACAAAATAAACACAAATAAAACACCAGCACAATGGCAAGCAAAAAGTGACTTTGGGCAAGTGAATTACGAATATACATGTTTGACCAGACAAGTGGAATAAAAAAAAAGATTAACATTAAACTCTGCATTAAGGACATTTAAGTTGGTAATGATGAATGAATCGACTACACTAAATAAAATGAAATGGTATAACTTGGTATGACTTGGTATGAATGGTATGACTTTTTTAATTTGAATGTCAGGGTTTGCATTGGCATGTATTCATATTGTAGATCCACTGGATAAAAATGGAGGCTCTGCTCTTTGTTTTCCTGTTTCCCAAGGCGCACACTTCGCTTTGATTGAATATAATCAGATTTGACTGAACTAATTCCCATCAGCTTTTCTGGAACAGAAAACGCACCATTTCCCATGTCAGGATTAGTCAAGCCAGACTTCAGGATTAAATTCAGAGTTTGTTAAGACTGCTTTCAAAAATGGGCCCAGTTGCATTGACACTTATTATTTTGTAGCCATGGCCAAAGAGACACAGCACAGATCCTGCTCTCTCGAGGTGCCAAATACGTGGCTGACAAGAATGGAATCACTCCTCTGGATCTCTGTGTCCAGGTGAGTTTTTCCACATCCTTTGAACACTTAGTGCATTTTACACTGTTTCCTCTTAGTGTCGTGTTGTTCAGTTTATGCTGAGGTACTGTGTCCTGGTGTGTGATTTAGGGTGGATATGGGGAAACATGTGAGATTCTCATCCAGCATCACAGCAGGCTGTTCCAGACCCTCATTCAGATGACGCAGAATGACGATATTAAAGAGAACATGGTATGAACTGTCTGTCTCTACATTAATTCATAAGCCATGTGTATATACGTCTGCTGATGTGTGTGAGTGTGTGTGTCTGTGTGTGTGTCTGTGTAGCTCAGGCAGGTTCTGGAGCATGTCTCTCAGCAGAGTGACAGTCATTACCAGAGGATCTTGACCAGTCTTGCTGAAGTGGCTACCACCAATGGACACAAGCTTCTCAGGTATAGTTGCACATATTTGCTTTCTTTATCGTATGTTCTTATCTTGCATGTATGTAATAATCTTGTTATACAGAACTTTTTTCAGTAAATATTGTAGCGTACTGCACCAGTTTTAATTGCACTTATCCATAGATTAAAAGGTAGGAGTCATATAACATTTTGGAAACACGGCCATCTGTTTGGCAGATTAGTCAGATACTCAAGTGGTGACGCTAAGTTCGGGTGTTCATCTTGAAGCCGTGCTGATTGTATAGATCTTCTGTGCTGCCAGGTTGAACATGAGTGTGTAGCATCCGAGCAAACTCGTTGATTACGATCATATTGAACTTCAGGTGACTGTCGTTGCAGCACGTGACATAGCTCTCTGTCAGTCACTACATATATTAGATGGGCATGTAGATAAACAGCAACTTGACTATTTCTCAGTTGGAATTTTGACCACAGTTTGCATATGCAGGAATCTGCAGCAACTCATAGCTACTTAACAATATTTGTCTTAAAAGACTGCTTGAGGAAAATATGATGGCCAAGTTTTGCAGTCCCTGTGTCCATCAAATAAAGGCGGAAGAGGAATACAAGTCCCACAAACACATGTTAAGTGTTTGTTAAGTGCTAAGATTTGCATCAGTCCCTTCTTTCCCCCATGTCTCTCCTCAGCCTGTCCAGCAGTTATGAAGCTCAGATGAAGAGCCTGCTGAGAATTATACGTATTTTCTGCCATGTGTTCCGCCTGGGACCTTCATCACCCAACAACGGCAATGACATGGGCTACAATGGCAACAAGACACCTCGCAGCCAGGTCTTTAAGGTTAGTAGAAGGTGTATATGCAGCATATTGTGATCTTTAAATGGACCGCTGATGAGCCTGTGTATGTTCAGTGGTATTTGCAGAAGTGTAAGATTGAATTTTTTTTTCAGTTTAGACCACATATATCGTGTTGCTATAGAGGTGACTGGTATTCATGTCCTGTTACAAGCTATACTTAGGTTTGGGTTAGGCTTATGCACCAAAAATACTTTGCTACATTTAGCTAACAAAACTACTTGTATATGCTTAGACACCAGAACCATCAAATAGACCCTTCCGCTACATTAAACAAGTGTTGCAAAGAGTATTCTTTTCCCATGTGCATGATGTTCATTAAAATGACATGAAGTAGAGTCGGTTGATTAATGATTTGTACTCAGTTGGACAAAGGTTATTGTTTGGAGCTGTCTTTTCTTTGAAATTAGTCTTGAAATCCTTGGCAACCTGAAGAAGGTGCTTGAAGACTTAAATGAAGCATTGTAAAAGCTGCAGACACCCTGAAGGTCAATGCCCTCATGGATCACTCCATGTGTTCTCTTTGTGATCTCTCACATTCTGTCTGTCCCTCTGCAGCCGCTGGAGCTGCTGTGGCACTCCCTTGACGAGTGGCTGGTGCTCATCTCCACAGAGCTGGACAGGAACAGAAAGAACCCATCTTCCTCTTCCTCCAGCAGTGAGATAGCCTCCTTGCTTCTCAAACAGCGCGAGGTCGACCACTCTGGCTCTACACCCAAGCTCCCCCCTTTGCTGGACCGTCAGATCGTCATGGAAACCGAGGCGTACGCCGATGGAGAGGATGTTATCTCCATGACAGCCAATCGTCTCAGCGCTGTGATCCAAGCCTTCTATATGTGCTGCTCCTGTCAGATGCCACAAGGGTCTGTGCTCAGCCTTCATGTGTCTGCTGTCATACAGTATCTAATCCATATACATAGCACCAGAATTCAACATGGAGAGCCTGAAACGTCAGCTGTGATGTAAACAGACCTCCTACAGCACCAGAATCACACTTTTACAGTGCTGCTATCCCATAATAACTTTAATATAGCAATGACCACCGCTACTGACTGCTACCACATTCCTACTGCCACCTCTAGTGCTACAGCCATTTATATTGCTGCTGATAATATGACGTTGTGACATTGTGGCTAAGCAGTATGGAACTCACATGAAGAGAAGCTACCCACTGCAGCTACATCCAGTTTCAGTGTTCTGCTTATATTCTCTTTGTGCTGCTGCTGCTTGCTGTTTGTATAGTATTTCATTAGCGTCCATCTGTAGTCTCAGAGTGTGTCATCCTGTCCGCACCGGCCATGCAATGAAAAAGCAGCGGTGCAGTTGCCCACAGTTTTTCCTTTCTCGCTCTATCTTCCTTGCCCTTCACCACCCTCTCTTCCCTTACCCAGAATGACGTCTCCTCGCTTCATCGAGTTTGTCTGCAAGCATGACGAGGTGCTCAAGTGTTTTGTAACCAGGTGAGTCACTGTGGCCCTCTGCCACACTTCAGCCTCCTCACACAGTATTGATCCAACAACTTCTTTCCTCTTCATTTATTTCTTCTCTGGTCTCTTTGTTTTCTCACTGCCCCTTGTATCGTTTTTCTGTTCTTCTCTCTGTCTCCTCTTTTTTCAGGAATCCAAAGATCATCTTTAACCACTTCCATTTTCTCCTGGAGTGTCCGGAGTTGATGTCACGCTTCATGCATATTATTAAGGGCCAAGTAAGACACAGTGAATTATTTTATGAAATGCTTCGAGGGACGTTTGGAAGCAAAATTCAGTCTCTCAGAAAATATGATTTGTTCCTTATTGAGCAGGAAGTAACAGTTATATTTAGTTACAAAGTATATCAATATCAGATTTTTATGTTTGGATATCATGTTGCTGCACAGTGACTCATATACAGATATGCAGTAGATTTAGTTTCCATTTATGTGCAGTACCAATCTTAATCCTGTTCCCACATTTGCTTTTTATTCAGATTCATTCATTCAGTCCTTCTTGTATGAATTAACTGGCCAGTCATTTTAACACTAAAACCCAGTATGCGTTGTTCCCCTAGCCGACTATCAGCAGGATAGTTCTCCGGGTCCTGCTCAAGGTTTCTTCCTGTTAAAAGGGAGTTTTTCCTTGCCACTGTCTGCTTGCTTGGGGGTTCAGGCTCTGGGTTTCTGTAAAGCACCTAGAGACAATTTGTCTCAATTTTGAGACTGTAAAAAGTGCTATATAAATAAAATTGAATTGAATTCTGAAAATTCTGAAACAATTGATTAATTCCCCGTCAACTGATTGGTCAATCAACAGAAAAAAAATCATTTGCAATGCGAGGATTTGTTTCTTTCTGCATTAAGTCAGTGTCAACTGAATATCTTTTTTGACTGTTGGACAAAACAAGACTGAACAGATATTCATTAAATATAGAAAGATAGGTCAATAATGAGATTAACCCTCATTTTTAGGAAAGAAAAGGAACTTTTATATTCATAAATTTCCTGATTTTACAGAAAAAACAGCATCATCTGAAATATTAGAATACTTTGTTTGTATTAAGGCTGTCTGACCTGTGATGTCTTCCATGATTAAATGGTGGATAAATCCACTGGTATAAAAGCAGTGAATTTTTTACCAGTCTTAAATTGGTCTGTATGTATATTCATCAGGCTGTTAATTATCTCTTCATCACTTAGGATTGCTGCTATCTCACTGGTTGCACTTCTTGCAGGAAACACCAACACGATGCAATGTTACACATCAAAAACACAAGATGGCACCAGTGTCTCGATAGTGTCATGTTTAATTCATATTTTCAGTTATTTTTTATTTCTCCAAATTCCATCATTCATCAGTTTAAAAACACATTAAAATTTCTCCCCTCAGCTTACTGTGCTCCGTTTCTCTTTCTCGCAGGTGAACTACACTTTGCCTGCAAAAGCGATTACCTTATTCTTTGTTTTCTACTTTGACAAGAAGCTCTGTCTCTATGTTTATATCCTCAGGGACTTTACGGAAAGTGACTTTAAATGTCCCGTCTTCGCTTTCGGACCATTTAACAGTGTTGCAACCATGGCGATAACACTTGTCTTTAAGTTCCATTTATACAGCTTCATAAATTTTAAGTGCTGCTTCGAGTTGTGTGTTGTTCTCTCACTCCTCAGTATTCATATTTGAGCTGCGGCATTTGAGCCTCGTTACCCATGGATTATGGCTCGCCTGGGAGTAGGCCCTTGTTTTAATTACAGACTTTAACCCGTGAATTTGATTTCATCTCCTGATTCCTCTCCCGGTACACCCTACAGCCCCAGGGGAAAAAGTCTTTCTTTCTTTTCCAAGCTGATCCTTCATTCTACCTCCAACGCTTAGAGAACAAAGGCATATATTATGCAAATATACCCCAGCCTCGTTTCTGTTTTACAGACGAGTATTTTAGCACTGAAAGCTCTCTGACTCATCAGTTGAGACAGAAAAATCCGCAGAGTGAAAGTTAAAAGCGCAGAGGAGTGGAAATGAATCTGGGAAAGTGCTGCACAGTGTGTGATGAAGCCTTGTCTTTTCCCCCCTCAGCCTTTCAAGGATCGCTGTGAATGGTTCTATGAGCATCTGCTGGCTGGCCAGCCAGATTCAGACATGGTTCATCGTCCGGTCAACGAGAACGATATCCTGCTCATTCACAGAGGTACAAGCTGTGCTCAACACCGTACACTTCTGCTTTCGTGTATGAAGAGAAGATATTGGCAACGTTCATGGTGACACCAAAGTCATGCACAGATGGAATTTACACTCCAGCGTATTGTCGCCAGGCTTACTTACAAATTCAGCAGGGTTGAACGATGTGTGTCAAGACTAAGACAAGTTCAGTTTAAGTTGGGTGTGAAAATATTCTGGTTATACACGCCATCACAAAATGTATTGTTACAAAATGTTGTATTGTTCCAAATGACAGAAAAGGTGGAGTAATTGGAAGACTTGCTGATGAGATGCTAATGCTGAATATTAAAAGAGCCTCCTATAAAATTAACATCTTGAGAATAGCAACTTAGACACAATAACTAAGAAACAGTAAGAAGAATATTCATCATAAACAGTCAAAATTACTCTTGTGACTCAAGACTAGGGTGGCACGGTGGTGCAGTGGTTAGCACTGTCGCCTCATAGCAAGAGGGTCCCAGGTTCGAATCTTCTATGTGGAGTTTGCATGTTCTCCCTGTGCCTGTGTGGGTTTTCTCCAGGTACTCCGGCTTCCTCCCACAATACCAAAAACATGCACATTAGGTTAATTGGCTACTCTAAATTGCACCTAGGTGTGAGTGTGGGAGTGTGTGGTTGTCTGTCTTTGTGTGTCGGCCCTGCGATTGACTGGCGACCAGTCCAGGGTGTACCCCGCCTCTCACCCGTAGTCAGCTGGGATAGGCTCCAGCTCTCCCACGACCCTGACGGATAAGCAGTATAGAAAATGGATGGATGGACTCGAGACTAATATGAAAGAATGATCAAGAAGAAACTTTTAACTTGGAATGACGGTCAAAAGTTCTATTTACAACCATGAAAAGCAAGAATGCAACCAAAGTGTGTGACATGTTTCATCCTCCTATCATCTCCATTGCTCAGGTCAGAGCCAGTCCGCACTGCCAAACCAGCAACCCTATGTGCTAATCAACCACCCGACCCAACCTTTAAACTGTCTGTTGTTTAGATTATGTTAGCCCGGCTGTCAGGACAGTGACTGAGACAAGACTGAGCACTCTCGTTCCCTCTTCTCTTTTTCACTTTATTTATTTCACTGTAGTTGTTAGGAATTACCTAGACTACCCAAATCAGTCCTCATTAAAGGACGAAGCGGCCTACATCCAACAAACTTGTGACACGAAATAGGTTTCAGGGGAGCTCGTGTCCTTTTCATTTTCATCCTCCCCTCACAAGCTCGATCATAATTCAAACCATGTTTACGAGTGGAAATGGAAAGATTCTGCTTGTTGCAAAATAATGCTACAAAGTGATCAAATGTCCAACACTGATCACCACATTTCCCACATGTACTGCCTGTCTTTTTGTCCTTAAAAGGTTTTGTTTTTTTTTCTGTTCCACCAACAGACTCCATATTCAGGAGCAGCTGTGAGATGGTATCCAAGTCCACTAATGAGAAACTCAAACAGGGCATTGCTGTTCGCTTCCATGGCGAGGAGGGGATGGTGGGTTTCCACATTCATGACGCTGCATCAGTTCTCAATAATAAACTACCTTTCTGTTAGCCTTTTACCAGCTGATGGTCCCATTTAATCCAAAGCAGTGAGTTGTGTTGTCTTTTGGTTTTTCTTGCGTTTCAGGGCCAGGGCGTAGTTCGGGAGTGGTTCGACATCTTGTCCAACGAGATCATCAACCCAGACTATGCTCTGTTCACTCAGTCAGCTGATGGTTCATAACATTTTTTTATTTTTTTTAATTTCTGTGAAAACACTCAAATTACAAGAGAAACACTATCATGTAGAATTAAGGTATGTGCTTTTGTGATTCCAGGTACCACTTTTCAGCCCAACAGTAACTCCTCGGTGAACCCGGACCACCTAAACTACTTCCGGTTCGCAGGTCAAATTCTGGGTCTGGCTCTGTACCACCGACAGCTGGTCAACATCTACTTCACCCGCTCCTTCTACAAACACATACTGGGTAACAGAATGCAGGCATATGTATGAATAAAGGTCAGACTAGGGTGTTGATTGATGATATATGCTGATATATTTTTCGGCTGTTCTGGTAGCCTGTGCTCATGTAGAACATTCTCAGTCTATTTGCTCGCTACTGTCTCAAAATAAAAGTTAAATGCTCCCAAAATAGTGAAAACTGCTTAAAAAAAACCCCCACTGACACAACAAATCATGTCATTTTTTTTAGTGACTGTGCTTTGAGCACACTAAAGTCTCATCAGGGCGGTGCAGTGGTTAGTGCTGTCGCCTCATAGCAAGAGGGTTCCAGGTTCGAATCCCGGTCTGGGCCCTTCTATGTGGAGTTTGCATGTTCTCCCTGTGCCTGCGTGGGTTTTCTCCGGGTACTCCGGCTTCCTCCCACAATCCCAAAAACATGCACATTAGGTTAATTGGCTACTCTAAATTGCCCCTAGGTGTGAGTGTGAGAGTGTGTGGTTGTCTGTCTTTGTGTGTTGGCCCTGCGATTGACTGGCGACCAGTCCAGGGTGTACCCCGCCTCTCGCCCGTAGTCAGCTGGGATAGGCTCCAGCTCCCCCGCGACCCTGATTGATAAGCGGTATAGAAAATGGATGGATAAACTAATAATTTAACACATTTTGAGGGAAAATTGATTAGCATTGCCCATCCTTACATCAATCTGCTTTGTTATATTTTGAAAATATATTGGCTTTTATTTTCACATCAGTATGTATGAAACTCAGTTCATTTTTAGTAAAATAAAAACAATAATATTAATTTCCTGGATCCAGTGTTCTGGCTTTCCATGCTGTATTGAATGCATTTGTCTGTGTTTGTGTTTTCCAGGCATCCCTGTGAACTATCAGGACGTGTCTTCCATTGATCCAGAGTACGCCAAGAACCTTCAGTGGATCCTGGACAATGACATCAGTGACTTGGGTCTGGAGCTCACCTTCTCTGTAGAAACGGATGTGTTCGGAGCGATGGAGGAAGTGCCGCTCAAACCCGGAGGCACCAGCATCCTGGTCACACAGGAAAACAAGGTCAGTCACCACGGAGTCGGGGGCGTGATGTCATACAGCGTCAGCATGTAATGCAAGAACTTGTTTGGTCACAGCACAAAGATCAGTGCCTGATGGTAACGCTTTATATTACGTATGTTTTTAAGAAGAAAAAGTTTATTAAATTATCTGGAGAAACGCCTTTGATAGTATAGATAAAATAGAGAAAAATACAGTAGAAATTATCTTAGCTTTTCCGAGCGTTTGGGTGCCTCAGAAATGTTTACAGGGGTGGGAAATAATAAAAAAAATGAAATTTGTTATTCAAAATTATCTGTAATCAGGATCAGGGTAAATTATTTGTTTTAGTACAATACTGGATTGCACAAATGCTGGATTGTAAAATAAGTAAAATAGAGCATATATGCAATTATTTAAAAACATACACATGGGTGAATTTTGGGTGAATGTAAAAAAACAAAAAACAAAAAACAAAACAGTAACACGATGGTGATGAAAACATGAAAGTTCACATTTTGGAATCCTGGACACCAGAATATTTCCAGGTGTTTAGTTAAATCGTTTTAGCTATGTTACTAAGCTCTGTCAGAAGTCAGTAAAGTTTTAGACATGAGGTTGCTGTGCATCTGAATGTGTGGAAGCCCTGATTTGAAAAACAGCTCCCAAGATGATGTGAGATACTCCGGTGCTTTCTTTCTTTTGTTTTTCCTTCTTTCCTTTTTTTTCTTTTGCACATATTTAGACAGGTGTCTTGTATGTATAGTGTTTTCCATTAGTTTGTAAAAGACTTAGATGCACATATTTGGCAGGGGATTTGAGGATCCTCTGCCAAGAAAATTTTTACTATTCTCAATAAAAGAAAAGATGTAATTTTACACCATTTTGGAGCACTATTATTCCCATATATGTGTACATAAAATTGTGAAAGCTAGAGCAGGTCATAAATAAAAATTTTATTTTTATTACTTCTTGGGACTAAATACAATCTAGGTCTGAGATCAGTTATTCCACAATGATGTTACATTCTCGGGCTTGAGTGGTGCCCAAAATGTTTTGGGTTCTGCACCTAAAACTTGTAATTGTAGGGTGTATGTTGTTTCTGACAGACTCGGATTCTATCAAATCAATCTAAATATCTAGTGGGAGTCTGTGTAGAGTTGCTTAGATTTGCCATATGGTGATTAACATGTATTGTTATATTCTTACTATATAGTGATTTAATACATTTCACCCAACCCTAATGGAATCATCCCAAAGCATGCTCCAGATCATGCTCAGCATTGTGACTGAAGGTGGCAGTAATGACTAGCCCAAGCCCCTCTAGTATATTCAACCATAGTTGACCTCCTATGAGCTGCTGTGTTCTGTCATCCAGCTTACTGCCTGGAAGAGTCCTGATAAGTGTGTGCAGTACTGCAGTGTTCCTGCAGGAGGCGCTGTGTCAGAATGCAGAGCAGAAAGAATGAAGGTCTCTCTCTTTATCTCGTCCGTCAGTGTCTCTGGAGTGTTTGATCTGTGTGTGTGTGTGTGTGTCCTCTCTCAGGCCGAGTACGTCCAGCTGGTGACGGAGCTGAGGATGACGCGAGCCATCCAGCCTCAAATAAATGCCTTCCTGCACGGCTTCCATACCTTCATCCCAGCCTCGCTCATCCAGCTCTTTGACGAATATGAATTGGTTAGTCGTCCTTCTCTGACCTCCCCGTCCTTCCCTGCTTTTCCCGCCCTCCTTTCATCCCTTGTCTTTTACAGTCTGTATTCTCCTTGTTCCGCGCTGCCTGCCTGCCCGTCAACTGATGCAGGTATTGATTAGCCATGTTTGGGTGAGGTGGTCACCTTGAAGCCCCTACCTCGTCTTTTTATTTTGCACTCTTGCAAGGATCAATACTGTAGCATGATGATTATCCCACCCTGGATTTGTTGGACTTGTCTCGGTCATGCTGTCATTGCGGGGCGCTTCACAAGTGAACAGCCTGCTTTGTTTTGTTTTTTTTTTCATTGTGTTTGATCAGCTGTTGTCAGCAGTGTGAATGTTTGTGTAGGTTAAAGGATGAGGGTGGCAATATTCTATATTTTTCTGATTGTCAACAAATCCCATGTGTAGAGCAAAACCAACTCTGTATGTATCTACGGACGAGTATTTTGTGTGATAAAAACACTGATATATCTTCTTCTCTGCGCCATAGAGCTTCATGGTTGTTCAAAAGTATTGAAAGCATAACAGTTGGTCACACTGTTGCCTTCAGCACCGTGAAAAACACTCCGTAGTTTATTATTATTCAATCACACATACACCATCCTGCTGTTTAAAACTAAAACTCTTTATTTCTATATTCGTCTATATGGATTACCTGAGATTTGTTGCCAGTAAAAAAAAATATGGAATAACATCAGACTTACAGCAATCGACTAAGTGTTTTATAAACGCAAGCGCCAGTATAAGAACTTTACCTAAATAAAGTAGAAAGTGGTTCAGTTGAGTTTTATGCAGTGCAGACATGAGACCTGCCTCCTCACGGAATGTTAATGAATGCATAACATACTAAATAAAATAAAGGTATCATGATGAATGTATCCACAAATAACAGGGTACAAGTCATGATTTCTCTTTGCAAATTGACTCAAGTAAGAGTAAAAAGAAGCTGCATTAAAACTAATCCATAAGATAGTCCATCCATCCATCCATTTTCTATACCGCTTATCCATCAGGGTCACGGAGAGCTGGAGCCTATCCCAGCTGACTACGGGCGAGAGGCGGGGTACACCCTGGACTGGTCGCCAGTCAATCGCAGGGCCCCATAAGATAGTCTTTAATCAAAAATGTTACTTGTAACAGAGTAGGCCCTTACTGCACACCACTTAACAAATGCGTGTATTCAGTTCAAGTGTAATATAAGGTATGGTGATCATGAATTGTGGAACTAAAGGCCTGTTGTGTGTGTGTGTGTGTGTGTGCACGAACAGGAACTCCTACTTTCAGGGATGCCAGAGATCGATGTGCAGGATTGGTGGAAGAACACTGAGTACACCAGTGGCTATGACCCTCAGGAGCCGGTCATCCAGGTGGGCTCCAGTTCTTCCAACCTGATGGACTGCCTCCTTTAAGAATTGCTGCGGCCCACTCAACCCTGTCTGCCCATTGTTTGTGTTGTACACCACTGCTGTTTGCAGGTGCTGGAGGTGGGCGGGGTCAGAGTGAGAGTGAGAGACACCTGAACACTGGCACACCTGGGCCTTGTGTGCCAGTGTTCCCTTCAGACACCTTCTGGAGCTCAGTCTCTGTCTCTTCCTCCTCGTCCTCCTCCCTCAAATATCTTGGGCTTTGGTTGTCAGTTGGTTTGTGTTGCATTGCATTTTTTCACTCACGCACTCACTTCCACTACTGATTTCACTGAATGCATTCGCCACTTTTAGTTTAAGTCTTCTTTTGTAGATTGATATCTACTCTGGGTGTATGTAGGACATCCCTGCTGAACTGGGTGAGTCGTTTGAGTGTTTATAAAGCCCACCGTTAATCTACGTACATACTAGGGGTTCAGTGAGAGAGGTTAGGTTTGATTGATTGGCTTCTCCCATTTCTTTTGTCATGGCCGTGCAGAGACTCAAAGACTCAACACACATTTCACTTCAGTCATCTGAGTTTCTAGTAATGATGCCAATTTGCCAGTTTGACCGTCCAGTCCGTGGGCTACAGATTATCTTTTTGCATTTAACATTGGTTTGAAAAGAAAGCACTATTTGCATAGAAATATGAAAGTACCAGTTTTTCATTGATGTTTTAATGTTGAACAGTTGCCTGATAATTTTCTGGATAGTTTTTGTACCACACAAACAGAATTATGTGTGGCATAACAGAGTTTACACATCCTTTATTCACCAAGCTTTGCTTCATTTTTAGAACTGTGAATTTTAAAACGTGCCATAACCTGGATATAACCCAAGGAGGGCTTATCGTCCTCCTTTATCTGTTCATTTTCTGTCTTCGGACTCATCTGGAAGTAAGAAAGAATAAAGTGAATATGTTATTTCAGTCCATCACTTTGAACATTTGAGTATCCTTTTACATTTTGAACATAGTTAAAACAAATCCCAAACTAAAAGTATAATACCCCAGAGTTCGGAAGAAGTAAATTCCTTAGAAAGATGATGAGGAGGATGCTGAAGAATCTGTTTCAATTCAATTTCAATTCAATTTATTTATATAGCACCTTATACAATCAAAATTGTCTCTAGGTGCTTTCCAGAGACCCAGAGCCTGAACCCCCGAGCAAGCAGACAGTGGCAAGGAAAAACTCCCTTGTAACAGGGAGAAACCTTGAGCAGGACCCAGCTCACAAGGGAGAGCTATCCTGCTGATAGTCGACTGGGTGAAGGGGGTGGGGGATAGTTTAACGTTCGTCAGCAATTCTCAGTATCAGGACATGTTTTAGTGTACTACTATTAAACAAAAATATGACAAACAGACCCACATCACCTTCTGGGTTTCTGATTCTCTTTCTGTTAGCCATTGTTTAATGTGCCTGCATCTTTTTGCAGTGGTTCTGGGAGGTGGTGAAGAGTCTGACCCAAGAGGAACGTGTTCTTCTGCTTCAGTTTGTGACTGGAAGGTTTGTCTGCTGGATTTCCATTATGCCTCCTGATATAGAATAATGTGTGGATATCTATTGTAGTAAAGTATCCTTCTCTATCAGTTCCAGGGTTCCTCATGGTGGCTTTGCCTATCTGATGGGGGGCAGCGGTTTACAGAAGTTCACTGTTGCTGCAGTGCCATACACCTCCAACCTACTGCCTACCTCTAGTACCTGGTAATGTCTCATTCTATTAAAGCCTGTAGTACTGGTGTAGTCTTGGTCCTTTTTTATTCAATTATGGTTCAAGTCCTTTTTTTTCCATTTGGGTTCAAGCCCAAGCAGCAGAACCCTGTGTGTCTTGGTTTATGATTATGATTATTATTATTATTATTGAGCGCATAGATCGATGCCTAAAAATGCAAGGCCACACTCCTTACATTGTGTGTTTTCCTTGAACTATGACATAGTCCAGCTAGGTGTGCTCTTCAAAAAAGTCCTCTTGGACCATAAAAGTCCACCATGATAGTTTCTTGCCTTGTTGAAAAAAGAAAACAAACAATAAAAAATCATCATGTCATTATGTTTAGTGTTGCAATCCCCTCTCTGAGCAGCAGCTTTGGGAAATTGTCCCCTCTAGCTGGAGGAGTTTTGTTCATATTCAACAAAGTGGCTAGACAGCCGTGGTTAACCTCATGATAATCTTTGGCTATGATGTATTCCATGTTTCCTGTGTTTCAGTGGCCTCTTTGTTTGTAGTAGGCAAGTATGTAGATTACTCATGTATTGCAGCTGATGAACTTTTGGTTGGAGAAGTTCTTGTGAATGGGTTAAGAGCTTGGCCTCATTGGTGTTTTTGCAATGATTGCATTTTCTACAGGTCCTAAAACTGACGAGTACATTCCCTGGATGCCATCAGGTGATTCAGATGGTGTTTATAGTGAGTCTGCAGTGATGATCAGTATTTTGCTGCAAATTGTAGGCAGAATATTTTCTTTTTTGTTTTCTGATTATCACCAAAATATTTGACAGTATACCTGAAACCAAGCAGAATGATGTCTGATTTTCAGAACATTATAACCAACATTTTTAGTGTTTAGTTTAAAAATACAAGTATTGCACCTGATGCCATTGCCACAGTTTTGAGAAGGTGTGCAGAGTCCTTGTCTCCCCAGTAACACAGTCAGTACAGACTGGTTTCCAGCAAGTTTGGTTCTGTTTAGTTTAGTGTCAAAGTGTCAAAGGTGGCACCAATGGAACCATTCCATTTTGTCTTGTTTTTTGTTGCCCCTCTGTGGAGGTGCCAGGCACATTGATCCAATACTGAAAGGTGGAGTTAAAACACTGTAGATGATCCATTGGTCATTTAAAGCAATAAGAGTTGTCTTTTTGTCTGTGCTATGATGTAGGATTTCCCAAATTGAAAACTCTGGTTTTTTTTAAATTAGTTTTTGCCTTAGTGTCTGCAGCCTTTTCTCAAGAGCTTAACTCATTGTTGTAATAAGTACAAACATGACAAGAAGAGAAAACAAAATGTGCGTGCAGTGTGTGGCTCAGCAAGTGAGAGAGAAAATGATGCTGTATGGAACAGAGGTCATTGTTTAATAGTTGTCTGTGTTGTCAGCTTGGTAGTAAATGTATGCTGCGGGTTACATTGTGTTGGTTAATAGATGCTGCGAGACTAGTTAAAGTCTCTGTTGTCGTTTCCCAACTAATGGAAAAGTGACCATTGTTACCCTCGAAAACTTTTTTTTAGATACTTAATTAGGGGTTACACGAAGGTTCCAAGAGTACTATGCCAAAGGCATTTCGGTGGAAACGAGGCTTTAATCACATTGTGTGGGGATACAAAGGTCCAGGGTTTGAATCTCCAGGTGGCCATGTTCTTGCTCTTGACTGAAACTTGCTGTTTTTGCTCACAGCTTTAATTTTGACCGCAAAAGGACATGAACCTACAACTAGTAACTTGCAGCTATACTTTTGTGTTTTCCGGCCCACTATCCCTTGCCACTCTCGTAGCAGGTAGGACAGGCTTTATTGACAGATGATACGTATAAGCCATGGTATGCCTCTGATGTATCATAATTTCCTCTGTAGTTTTCTGGAAAGGATTAATGACACTTTTAGCATTATAAGACAAAGTTTATAAGCAGTTGTTAATTTCCAGAGGTACTTTTTTTAAAAAGAAACCAAAAGATATCTACCAAGACATTAAGTTTCCAACCTGTTCTATTGTGGTGAATGTGATATGTCGAGAGTATTTCATTACGTCTGGCTTAAATGTCCACTTGAACTCAAAGGTGAACAGATTTTGGTGGTCAAAGGTCACTGTGACCTCGCAAAAACATGTCAGAACTTAAGAATTCACGCACTATTTATGACAAACTTTCACACAAATGTTTATTAGGATAAAATGATGAATTGATGATATCTTGTATTCAGGTGGTCAAAGGTTAACTTCACTGTGACATAAAATTCACAGGGTTTTCTGTCTGTTATTTAAGACTGATTTCATATTTGGTCAGATACTGAATTGCAACTTGACTGCTGCACAAAGGCATAGGCAATGACAGCTGTAGTGTTGTACACTGATTAAAAGACTCTGTTGTACTTTAGACTTGTGGTGAACTTGAATTAATAATTTGGAAATGTACCGACTGAACATTTTACTCAAAAGCGCTCCAATTTCGAGGAACCTTCCTATGAGTTTTCATTTACTTCTAAACTCTAGGAACTGTAAAATACAGTCTCAATATTTGCAATCCCAGTTTTCAACAATATTCACAGTCTGAAGGAACAAGAACCTGTCAACCTCAGAGTCAGAGCCGTTGATTCTGTTCTGCATTGGCAGTACTCGATGCACTACGTCCTCTGTTGTTACCGCTCTATACTGAGCGATTGAATCATAGCAAAGTGATCTGTGACTAACATGAAGAATATTCAATGAGACCTTTTTTTTTTGTACTCCGTCTTGACTCAACCTTGTTGGACTCTTACACGTCCTGCTGTGGTGGTGAGGCTGCTCAGCAGTACTGCCAAAGTTGTAGTTTTATTCTTCACCTCAAGAAACGTAGGACTCTTAACAATCAGACATAAGCATAAGTCACTCTGCAGTCTTACTCGAGGGACAATTTATAAATATTACTGAGCACTAGAGGGCAGTATGTTTCTTCTGTCTTATGATAGCCGCATACACTGATGGCACAGTCTGTAAACAGGAAGAGGTCTCTGCATGGTGGAATGTGCAACAGGTAATTTATATCGCTGCAGGTCTTTCTGTGGGATCAGTATGAGACATAAGTGCTCCTCCACTGGACAGATGGATTGTCATGAGCACAATGTTCCACTGGGTTGACTTTGTCCACCCCTCACTCCCTTTTTGTGTCTCCTCTTTGCAGTATCAACATGCTGAAACTCCCAGAATACCCGAGCCAGGAGGTCCTGAGAGACCGGCTGCTGGTAGCATTGCATTGTGGGAGCTATGGGTACACCATGGCATAAACATCATATCTGTTCCAGCTGCTGTGTGAGTCTGCAGACTGCAACACTCTAACCTCCTCCACACACACCCTTTTTGTAGTCTGGCACTACTTTTGCTGGACAAGAGAAGGAAATCCTGGACACAAGAGACTGAATGGAGCTTCTGGATCTTATCTCATACCTGTGCCAGAATTTCAGTTTGTTTTTATTAAAGCATAAAGATGTTATTTATGCAAATAATAATTGAATATCTTTAAATGTGACTATTTTCATGCATACATTTATTGAAAGAGAACAGCATTTATACCACAAATTCTCTAATGAGAACACAAGACAATAATTACAGTAAAATATATTCATGCAAGTTTTCTGAATGTTAAATATTGATTTGATGGAGCAGTATAGACATGACCAGTTTCAAACATACAATCAATCAATCAGGCCCAAATACTAGCAGACTGATGTAATCTACATGTTGTTTTGTATCAGTTTTAAGACTTTTTGTTCCCATTTTTTTCTGTGTCCATGTGTTATGTTTTTTTTATTTTTTTATTTTGTAGACTAAATGATTATTTGATTAATAATAATAATAATAATAATATCTATGATAATAAATGAATGGCCCATCACATGTTCAAGCCTAAGCCTTTGTCTAGCCGTCTAACAGTTCAAATCCCAAATTCACAATCGTAATGCAGGGAAAAAAACGGCCAGTCCTCACAGTTGAGAAGACGCTGCAGCAACTGTGTTTTTAATCAAGACTAAAAACATGACCACACAATGCCAACACTGAGCGCTTTACTGTTTTCTTATCCGCAGCAGACCGAAGGTATCGGTTATCTGCAGTGTATACCTTTTACAACCTTCAACATTTGGGAGGACCCAAAACTAGATGGCCCGGCTTGCTAACTTAAATACTGATTCATATTCGTGTTACTTGTTGATCGGGTCATTTTCACACCTGCTGATTCACTTGCACCCATTGGCTGTCCGTCTTTCCTGGGTCCACGCTGTCATCACATATGACTAGACCAGTTAGTTTGTGTGCGAAGACTAGTTAGTTCTCTCACATCTTTACAAAGGACACTTGAGGTGTCTCTTTTATTTTGGGGTTAATTAATACAAATAGGACAAGACTGGTACAATATACTGCAGGTTGGTTTTGGTAGTTATTTAAATGTGGCTACCTTTAGAAGAATAAAAACAAAGGAATTCAGTATTTCTCCACCAGTGTCTTTACCCTCTGTGGTTAAAGAAAGGAGAAAACAGCCTTTAGACTGTCATCAATTGATTTACAGAAAAATAGATTAATAGTTCACTGAAAAAATCAAAACTATGTGTTGTGTGAGTTAGGGTGGTGGATTCATGATCTTATTATTTCTAAACTTGATTCTAACGGCCATTCAAGGTCTGTTGATTAGGAATGCTACAGTGCTGGGCCTCGGTGATATTTTTATATTTAGCAATCCTTTCAGCAATCAAAATTTGGTATATTGTCCTTTGACATGCAGCCAGAGTTGGGGATCAAGGACCTTCTGATTGGTGGACAACCCACTTTGTCCAGAGTGGCAATTACTTACTCCCGGACATTGGAATGAATAGCAGTGATAGCTTTCTGTTTGTATTTTTCCCTCTTTACCTGACATTCACAAGGAGCAATACAACATATCCACATGACAAATGTCTGGCTTGCTGTGCCAAAAAAAATATTATCCAGAATCCTTACAAATATATCATTTTGTTGATGTCTTTGCCTGCACAAGCATGCTGAAAAATGTGCTTTTATTCTAAAAGGGATATTACCATGAAGCTTCCCATCTTTCCGTTTGTGAGCACATATTGAATTCATATTTCATATTATGTATCATATCAGTATTGTTTTGAATGCCTTACCCGAAATGCTTTTGTAAACTGATGTAAATGTTTATTGAAAATGGAGCCTTTATACTTATCTCTGTAAATTTAGTATCTCTTTACCTCTTTAGTATCAAGGGATTTTTTTTTTCTTTTTTTAAAAACATACATATATGTTGTGCTTTGAGATTTTATTCAGTAAAACTTGTTTGGACCTTGTTTTGATCCATGTGGTCTGTGTTCAGTTCGTGCTCGTGTGCCCACAACACTGTGTGTTTGTCCGGATAGACGTGAGTGTCCACAGCGTGATTGCCGTGTTGGGTCACCAGATTAGAGCAGCAGGTCTGATGTTGCTAAATGGCCCACTCAGCACACCAGCACCGAGTGAGTGGAACATCTGCTGCAGCTCTTTCCTGAACGCTGCAACGTGTGCCTCACTCTTCATCCTCTTACACCTTCACACCAACCTGGCTGTTTGAAGCCCAGTGCTGTCAACACTCCAACACAACACAACATGTGTTACTTTACCATTTCCAAATGCCTGAAAGATGATTGACTAAAATAAACACTTATAACCTATAAAAACAAATAGAACAATAATCTGTAACATTTCAGGTTGATCAAATTCAGTTTTTCACATACTGATATTGAAAATTTAAGTCAGGTTAAAAAATAAAGAATCAGGTTAAAAACTAAAAAATGTCGGGTTACCAAAGTAGTTCTTCCTCTTGTAGTTATTTTAAATACTGGAATTTTCACACATCAAATAAAAAAGAGGCATTTTAATAACATTCCCAAATGAAGAAATTCATACAGGACAGTCCTGGTCCAAAAAAAACACGTTATCTAAATGAATACAATTTCAAATGCACCCAAACAAGTCAGGCATTTTTTTTTTGTTAATGTCATTTTTCCATTCAATTGGGTGAGGTTTCAAGAGCTGGGGACGAGGTAACACAAAATCAAACATAAAGGGAGGAGGAGACATCTTTGTATCTCCAATGAAGACATCAGTTTTAATGTTCTATTACAGAGCAAGCATGAGGCTCAGAAACTAGCCTACACTTTATGATGTTTGAAACAGAAAAACAAGATTGAAATTGGTTGTATGTGTAAGCAACTTTCAAAATTACAGCTGCACTGAAGCTGGCAAATTAATGATTAGTTTGTTTGTTTTGTTTTTTTGAATGGTATTTTGTCAACAAGTGTCCATAAGCAAGAGGAAAAGCCTCATGTTATCCATTACAATTTCGGGATGAACCACATGTAGGGAATTACCCATTATGTACCTGTAGGGGGCTCCAACTCAACCAGATTCTCACCTTTGATTGATGTCTGGCACTTGTAGTGTCCTCTCAATAAATGAATCTCAGTTTATGCTGTACCTGGCAGAGGGCAGACAGCATGTATGGCAGTGGATGAGCGGTTTGCTAATGTCAACACTGTGAACAGAGTGCCCCATAGTGGCGGCGGGGTTATAGTAATGGCAGGCATAAGCTACAGACAACAAACATAGGTTTTCAATTTTCAATTTTCAATTAATTTTCAATTTTATTTAAAGTGCCAATTCATAACAGAGTTAATTCAAGACACTTTACAGGTGTGTAAACAACACATTCAAAAAAGAAGAGAATCAGAGAGAAACAGGTCCCAGGGCAAAACCCCACACTGAGTAAGCATATGGCCACAGTGGCGAGGAGAAACTTCCTTTTAACAGGCAGAAACCTCGAGCAGAACCAGACTCAGACTCTCTTCTGCTGCGACCGGCTGGGAGGGAGAGGGGGGAGAGGAGAGACAGGAGAGGGGGAGAGGACAGACAGGGAGGATAGAGAGAACAGTGCAGAGCAGGAGCAGCAGGATCCAGGAAGGACCATGGAGAGGGTTCTGGATCCAGCAGCAGTACCAGTGCAGTAGGCAGGGCCATAGAGGGCTCAGGGTCCAGCAGCAGTACCAGGCCTCAGGAGGGTGCGGTAGGAGATTCTATGGCAGCATAACTAGGGGTTGTTCAGGCGCAGGCTGAACAGTCCTAACTATAGGCTTATAGGGTGCATTTTATTGATGGAAATTGCATGAATGGAGATACCACAATGAGGTCCTGAGGCCCACTGTGGTGCCTTTAATTGGCTGCCATCACCTCATGTTGCAATATCTGTCCACAATTCCCAAAGCCTGAAAACCTCCAAGTTCCTTCATGGCCTGGATACTCACCAGGCTTTTCACTTATTGAGCATGTTTGGATCGACGTGTACGACAGCGTGTTCCAGCGTGTAGTGGATGAACAGTCCACAGGTCAACCAGATACTTAAGGGAATCATGTTGTTTCATCGACATCATCATACAAATACCTCTCAGGTGGATGGATTATATCAGCAAAGGAGAAGTGCTCACTAACACAGATTTTACCAAATTTGTAAAAGAAAAAAACATCTTTGTCCTCTGTGTGCATAACAAAGCTGTGAAGTTGTGAAAAAAACGGGAGCAAAAATTAAAGTGTATGTTTTTGTTGAGTATATTCCCCCTGCCTTTGAAAAAAATCTAACTTTGAGAGAGCTGGACATTTCTAATATGCTGGAAAACTGAATGCACGAAATACTGGTACTTCATTAAGATTTCATTTACAAGAAAGGACCAAAAACAACTAGAGGCAATGTGTAACTTACATTTAGTGCACACAGGACAGATCTGGGAAATGAACTTACTTAGAGTCCTCCTACAGTCAAAACTGTCCTACTAAATTCAATTCGATTCAGTTTATTCATATAGTGCTAATTCACAACAAAAGTTAGCTCATGGCACTTTCAGGTCAGGTCTCGACCAAACTCTTTAATTGGTTCTACAGCTGAATGTTTGAGCTTCACTGTCTGGAATACTGTATGTGCAGAGTTTGACACATAAGGCCATATAAGGCAGTTTTCACATTCATTGGTGAAAGTTTAAATTTTCTGTCGGGGAAAATTTCATTTTAAAGGGACAGTTCACCCAAAAATCAAAAATCCATCTAGACTGTTTTGGTGTGAGTTTTTGGAGATATCACTTCTCGAGATGTCTGAGATGAATAGAATGGAATTAGATGGCTCTCACTTGTGGTACTCAAAGTGCCAAACAAATACATTTCAAAAAAACATAACAGCAATGTCGCTTTCCAGAAACCATGACTCCATTATTCAAGATATACAATGTTGATGTCAAATCCAGAGTGATGGAAATTCATCAGATTGACTGAGCAGAATCCATAGCAGAGTGATATGGAGAACAACATGGAGAACAACAGTCCATGGACAGACACTGAAATATATTGTTTGCTCTGTGATTTGACAGCGTGGTTATTTGGAGAGCAAGATGATTGAGCTGCATGTAGTTACTGAAGCCTACATAGTTACCATAGTAACCCATGCAGATATGTTCACTTGCATAAAACGATGCGGACAGTCTGTCTTAAATATCTGATCTGATAAACAAGTCGGATTTGGCTGCAGCCTTTGTTGCCTTCCTGTTTCCCTTGTTTCCTGTTATCTCATGTCATCTTTCACATAACCAGTTACAGATAAATACATAGTTACACAGAGTAGGATAGGATATGACAGAAAAGGACCAACCATATTATTTTGAAAGGGAAAACTAGTTTGGGAGCACAGAGATAAACACAAAGGGTGATTACTCCTTTCTTCATTTAAAGAGATTCTCTATATGTAGAAATATGGATGACATGAAATTGTGAATTTAAGGCAAAAAGGCACGACTTCAATCTGTTCCATTTTCCTTAATATCATGCCAGGATCATATTATTTAAATCACCATGGGTGACACCATATGGATTACTATTTTATTTCTGATGAAAGGCTACTGTACTGACAAACCCATATATCTGTCTAACCTTATTCTTCACCATGGTACCTGGTCCCCATGGCAACCCCTCCCCCTCGCCAGTAAAGCATTGCATTCTTATTTAAACACAGGATGCTTGCCATAGCAACAACTTCCTCACAGCATTAGTCTGGTATTGCTATGGTCACAGCTTCTCAGGTGCTACCTGTTTCCTGCTGGCATCCATAAAACACTGAAAAGTCAGGCTTTTACTCAGGTCTGGCAGTTGCTACTGATGTTTTGCCTGTGTCGCAGTGCCACAGCCAGCAAAGTAAGGCTTTACAGACCTCCACTATGTTTGCTGTAATGTGAAACAGTGCAGTGCTAGCATGACATTACTTTAAAAATAATTGTGCTTCTACTGTGCAGCTGATGCATTTGGAAAGTTCTGATGAATTTATGGTGAAACAGTTCCAAATGATTTTCTGGCATAGTAAAAAGCCTTTGATGGCACTCCATTGGAGGTCCACCATCGAGGATACTTCATTGTGCTTTATAGCGGTATCCCAGAGGATCCTAAGATTGGTCTAAGATTGGACCTCATGCCTACTTAGCCACTTACCAATGATTATTCATGTACAGTGATGTGGGATCTCTATTTGTGATGTGCAGCTTGGACTCACAGAACAGTTGATGAGTTACTGAGATTCACAGAGATGAGACAAGAGTCAAACAGTCAGGGAATAGGAGAGTCAGGAAAAAAGTGATTTCACATGTTGGGCTCTATAAAAAGAAAACTAGACCACAAAAACAAAGCAGACAGTAGCCACCTACAGTTCACAGACCCCCAGTTTACTTTGGAGAAGTAGTGGTAGTGCTAAGCTAACAATAAATGTACTGCTGTGGGCAGCTGTGGCTCAGGTGGTAGAGTGGTAGGTGGTTCAGTCACTAGAGTCTACATGAAGTGTCCTTGGGCAAGACACAGAACCCCAAACTGCTCCTGACGGCTGTTCTATCTGTGTGTGAGTGTTTGTGTGAATAGTTATGATTAGCAGGTGGCACCTTGCATGGCACCAGTGTATTAATGTGTGTGTGTGTGTGTGTGATTGGGTAAATTCTGGCTTGTATTGTAAAGCGCTTTGAGTGGTCAGTCAGACAAGAAGAGCACTATATAAGTACAGTCCATTTACCAGGGCAGTGGCAATGCACATTTTACACTTGGCTCTTTCATTGTTCATTTCATTTTATATATACTTACTTATCAATTTAAGTGTACAAAATTTCACTCTCTCCAAAGCCACTGAACTCCAGGTTTCTACTCATCATCAGTCTTTGATATTCAGCTGTTTTATATTTTCTCTTTACTGTAAAGGCCATGTAGTGAGAAAATGGCTTAATGCTGCTTTTGTGTATCATTTGTTGTTTTATTTTTGTTATGTTTTATGTTGTTAAATATGCAATGCTCCTTTTTACGGTCAAAGAACATCTGCGGGCTAGTGATACCAGCGAAGTAAAAGGTCAAAAAACGTTGTGGCGTCCAATGAACAATAGCTCACAATAAACACATAGGCCCACTCATGTAAGATCTTTGATCCTTCATTGTTAAGAATACATCAAAAATCAATAAACACACTAAAATAATTATGGTGTAATGCTCTGACAAGTCTCATGTTTGCAGGAAATATTGCAGCAAGAAAGCCGCTATTGGGCAAAGCCAAAGGGTCTGACATGTCCCAAAAACTCTTTGTTATTGGAAACCTTGACAGACTGCTCTGTTATCTCTGGCATTTGTCTAGAAAACGACACATGACTTAATACACTGCCCTTATCAGTGACATTGTTGAAAACACTATTGGAACTTAGTCAGCAATTTCTAATCATCTTACTTAAAAGTACATTCATTTATTAATATATTCATCAAACCTCTAACAACAACAGTCCTCATAATTTAACAGTAGTAGTGACTGAATAATTTTTTTTAAAAAAAGCACTGTAATCCAGACTGGTATAAATAAAGCAAAATACATTGATTAGAAGATTCAGTAACTGTGAAATCAGATCAGAATGGCTGCTGCCTGCACCAGGATCATTAAGCCTGGCTCTGAGTCTGGTCTGGTTGGTTAAATCTCCTGGTAACTTATGTGCTACTGCTTTCATTAAACAGCTAAATTCAGCGAGTATAACCAGAAAGTGCTCTCACTAGGTTTTGTGATGCAACCCCCCAACTTGAATTACTTAATGAGTAACAACAACCATATCCAGTTTAGCAAAAGTGTCCTGTTAAAACACTGTTGTCTCCTCCTGCATTTGTTGTTCTTGTTGATGAAGTTGTTTTTTGTTTGGTTTTTGATTTTTAATTTCAGGGCGTCCGCGGGGTCTTAAAAGGTATTAAAAGTGGATAACTCAATTGTGGGAAAATTAAGGCCCTTAAAAAGTGTTAAAAAGTCTTAATAGCAATTTCATGAGGTATTACATTTTATTGGTATTCAAACTTTGACTCCAAAAAGTATCCATGAATATTTATTTTCCTCCTCGCGACTATTACGAACAACGATGTGTCGGTGGCGTACTTGGAGCTAGATCGTCCTGGGGCCCTGCGCTTTCGGGTACGGCGTCACGCGACAGAGAATGTTCTGGCGCCCAAACAGAGGAGAAGAAAACAAAAATGGGGAGGTGCAAGTTCTTTGAATCCTGGCTCGAAATGAATTTAAAGACTGGATAAAGCCGGTCGAAAATAATAACAGGTAAGCCTACTGAACACTTTGCAAGAAAACGATAAGCGTAGCATCGATGGGCATAAATGCAGTAAAGTCCCATATGCAAGGTACTAGCCAGCAGCAGCAGTTGATGGCATCTTTCTGTGGTCCACCAGCAACACGACCACCTGGTAACGTGACACCTGAGCTAGCCAACACAGCTACGACCGCGACCTCTTCCTCGTCGTCTGCTGTCATAAGGGTGGCTATGGGCAGCACACCGACGCTGCATGTGGAGGTTATCTGGTGTCTCAACACAGCGGTGAATCACCAGTCATTGAACTCAAACAAAGGTATTTCTGATATTTTTAGGTCGATGTTTCCGGATTTGGATATTGCTAAGACATTCACCTGTGGCAAGGACACAACTGGATACGTCATGAGATTCGGGTTAGCACCGTACTTTAAGCATCAGCTTGATGACAGCATCAACAAAGCTGGCTGGGCTGTTACTTGGGTTGCTACTTGTTGTGACCTGAGGGGGATGTCAATAAACCTGCCTTTAGTTTAATTTATTCTTTCAAGCTTTATTCCTTCTCACTGTTAAAGATGTGTTGCTAACAACAGCTTAAAGTGACGATGAAAGGTTTTTTAAAAAGTCTTAAAAAGGTATTGAAATTAACCTCAGGCTTCCCGCATGTTTGCTTGTGTTTTATCTATTTGCATATGTTTTCTTAAGTTGCATTTGTTCTTCTCTGGCTATAATTCCCACACAGGTGATCCAGTCACTGTGCCTGAACTCTAAACTGCTGCTTTTTTTGGTTAAGGTTTTCCTGATTGCTCCATGTGTTCATGACAAAGACAGATTCACTTCTCCTGCATTCCCCTGGGGAGTTATTGCCTTTGCAGGCACACAAGATGATTGTTCAACCATGCACTCTCACATACAGGAACACACTCAGGCTGCTGCTGTCCTGTACAACAACATAATGCAAAACACCTTGTCCTGCATCTTTCTTCTCATTTCCTATCTTCTGACTTTCTCTTTTCACCTCCCATGCTCATTTTACAGTAATCACATTTTTTCCCATAGGTAAAGCCAAGTCCTCACAGTGCGACTGCAAAGACACATTTTTGTGTCCCCACACACACACACACACACACACACACACACACACATGCACACAAGGACACACACTCAATATGCAACCCACCAAATCTCACTCATACCTAACATTCATTGCACATGTATGTCCCCTTGTATATATAGTATGTGTACAAAGGGGACATATGTGTCTCATATGTCTTTGTCTCATATATCTGTCTGACTGAAAATAATGTGTGTATGATGATCCTCCCTGATGACAGCAGCAAGACTTAGGCACATTTCTAAAAAAGCAATGAAGAGCAGGAGACAAACACGCACACATACAGAGCATCAGACTGTTACCTCCAGGATGGAGGTGAGTTGCTTTCCCAGGTGAAGGAATGTAAGCATTTTGGGTCATCTTCACAAGTGAAGGGAAAATAATGGAGCATGAGATGGAGGCCTGGGAATGCCTTGGTATACCCCAGGAAGAGCTGGAAAATGGATAGATGGATGGAACAAAGACCAGATTTTGTCCCATATCCCCTTAACTGAAAGTATATTAGTAAGGGGAAGGGATCTTTTAATGGGCAGCACGAACAAGGGAATGCTTATAGCATGCAACACCCTGTTTCAGTGTTTATGCAAGGACCTGGCTATTGTTTTAAGACAGAAAAATTGTGAACCTGTCTGTTTAATAGCAGCTGAGCATAGAAGAGTTATTGATATTGTGACAAAAAACTCTGCATTCCTGTGACAAACGTCTTATCTTTATTTACATTATGATAGTCTTTCCACATTTAACAGATGAGCAGCCCAGATGGCAGTCACGTTTAATAGCACAAGTCTCAAACCATCACACTTCAGCACAAGTCTCAAACCATCACACCATCACACTTCAGCTGTCGCAGTAAATTTTACTGCAAGGAGCTTCACTGGGCAAAAAAATGAATGGTTATTATGAATCACCTTGTCCCTTTGGTACCTTTGATTGGATTATGGGTGAAAGTCATAGGGGAGTGTGCATTCATGGAGCTTAGTAAGCGGGGGGGCTTTAGGGGGGCTAAGATGCAGTAAGGAAGTCAGCAAGAAATTTCTAGTTGATTTAAATGTGCATACACTGATCGCAGTCAGAGGCCACAGGGCCATCCCACATCTTTGGGAGACCAGATGTAAGATGGGAAATAAGTTAAAGGAAAGCAAAAAAAATAATAATAATTAATAAAAAAGATTGAAAAATTGAAAAAAGAAATTTTTTTTGTTGTTTTGTTGTAACCGTTGACCTGCAGTGCTGATATTAGCAGTGAAAGCCATCAATACAACTGCCCTCATGTCAAAAGTAGGGCTGAGAAAACACTTTATAGTTTGGTTTAGGGTATTTCTCATTTATTTACTGTGCTCTCTGCCAGGCTCATATTGGGTTCAATATCCTCTTGAAGACTGGCAACTAATCAAAAAATGGCCACCTGAGATCATGATGCTAGACAGAGATAAATTGATAATGTGTGCCTTGTGGATAAAGAGCATGTACAGTGCCTATAAAAGGTATTCACCCCCTTGGATATTTTCCCCTTTCATTGCTTTTATAAATGGTATAATGGTTGATATATTTTGTTTTTTTTGACAAAAAAATGTCAAAAAAAGAACAAATCTAGTGAAAACAGATTTCTACAAGATAATGTCAATTAATTAAAAATATATAATGTACAACATGTGATTGCACAAATATTCACCCCCTTTAAAGTGACTGCCCTAATGCAGCACAGATCTAACCAATTGGTGCTAGTAGTCTTATAACAGGTGAAATGGAGATCAACTGAGTGCAGTAAAAGCTGTACACCTGTGTCTGGAAGGTCCAGTCACTGGTTAATCAGTATTCCTGGCTGCAATTACACCATGAAGACAAAAGAGGACTCCAAGCAACTGCGGGAAAAGGTTATTGAAAAGTATAAGTCAGGGGAGAAAAAATTTCCAAGTCAATGAATGCAGCAAAATATATAAAATGACCAGATGTGCAAGCCTGATTGAGACGTGTCCACTCTGACTCAGTGCTGTGATTGTGGTCAAAGGTGCATCTATTAAATACTTACTTGATAGGGCTGAATATTTATGCAGTCAGTTATTTTACACCATATATTTTTAATTAACTGACATTACTTCTGTTTTCCACTTTGACATTAAAGAGGACTGTTTTTTTGTCATAAAAGCCAAATTATATTGACCATTATACCATTTATAGAAGCAATAAAAGGGGGAAATATTCAAGGGGATCAATATAGGCATTGTGTATATGAGCACAAATGTGAGACTCTAGGTTAAAAATCAGACCCAGGACGGGCAGACGTGCAATGGATGTTGTACAGGCAGGAAAGCAGTTAACAACATGAGATATGGGATAGATGAGGAATGTTCAGTCAGGGGAGAGCTGATGGAGGCAGCTCCTGGTGGGCAGGCTGGGCCGGGAACAGGGAAAGCAGGAGCAGCAGGTTGGTTAATGGCAGGCAGGGTAGAAGCAAAGGGAAGGAGGTGATGCAGGTGGAGGTTGGTGCTGGTGGATGGAGCTCTGGAGAAATCTGTGAAGACACAGAGAGAGTGTGAGACAGACAAGGCCAGACTGCACAGTATAACAGATAAAGATGGAACATCAAGTGTGTAGGAGAGGAGAGAAGAAAAGAGGAGAGGAGAGTAGATGGCTCCTTGTATCCTGATGAGCCCCCCAGCAGTCTAAACCCATGACAGCATAGCTATAAAATGGTTCAGTTACCTGAGCCAGCCCTAAATATAAGCTCTATCATAGAGGAATGTTTTTAGCCTGGACTTAAAAGTGGAGAGAGTGTCTGCCTCTCTGAGCCATGGAGAGAGTTGGTTCCACAGTAGTGGAGCATGGTAGCTGAAGGCTCTACCTCCCAGTCTGTTTTTAGAGATACTGGGAACCACTAGCAGACTGCGTTCTGTTAGTGAAGTGTTCTACTGGGGCAATAAGGAACACTCAGGTCCTTGAGATAGGACGGAGCTTTGTTATTGAGAACCTTATAAGTCAATAGAAGGATTTTGAAGTCCATCCTATATCCTACAGGAAGCCAATGGAGTGAGGCTAAAACAGCTGAGATATGCGCTGTCTTATTAACTCCTGTCAGTACACTTGCTGCAGAATTCTGGACCAACTGAAGACTCTTCAGAGAGTTTTTAGAACATCCTGACAAAAGAGAATTACAGTAGTCCAGCCTAGAAGTGATGAATGCATGGACCAACTTCTCAGCATCACTTTGAGAAAGGAGTCCTTTTCAGCATCATCAATATTCTGGTCATGAAAAAGATTTATTCAGAAGATTCATTCACCATTAACACTTAGTTCAGGTGACTACCTAGAGTAAACCAGTGAGCTGAGAATTTGGTTGGATAAAGATACCATTTCCAAACTGAAAGCTGCTATAACGCATTATGTGTTATGAATAATGTCAGTGTAGATAATATCTTAAAATATATCTGGATTGCAGCCTAACACCATTGTTGTTGGATCATTTCAGCTAAATGGTAGTGTCTCAAACACACTGCATTCCTCCTGAGAATGAATAACTTAAACCATTCAGTAGCCACTTCTCAGAGTCAAGTCCTACAGAGGCATGGCAAGATTCCTTCCTAGCATGGTTAGAACACATATTTTGAAAAATAACATTTCATTGTCATTGCTGTAGGTTGTGGAGATGTGGATCAGTGAGTCAGTGTCTTGCTTACTCTTCGCATGCAGCTTGATGTCATGATGTCATTTACTGGAGGTGACTGATGGTTGCTCTACTTTGGAACTGGTATCTGTAACCACTGATGATCTGGTCCAGTGGGTTCGGGCCTATGCAGAACAGCAGCGGGGATAGCGCATCACTTTGGTATATGCTGCACCTGATGGTATCTTGTTCACTTGGTTTTGAGTTGAAAGCTCTTAGTGTCTTGTTGAAGTTGTACATTTCCAAGCATGGCAGTGTCCATGTGTGGTACTGAGTCGTAGGCTTTCTAGCAGTCAATCCATGCGGTGCACAGCTTGGCTTGTCTGTTCTTGCAGTCCTGATTGACTGTTCCTTCGACCAGTAGCTGGTGCTTGTCTCCTCTGGTATTGTTACCAATTCCTTTATAGGCCCCACTCATGTATGGAGTCATGTGCCTCCTGACCTTAGCCACTATGGTGCCTGACAGGAGCTTCCATGTTGTGCAAATGCAGGTTATTGGCTTGTAGTTGGATGGAATTGTTTCCTTCAGAGGATCCTTCATGCTTAGGACTGTCCTGCCTTGGGTTAGTCACACTGGGTGAGTCCTATCCATCAACAGCTTCATTTGTGCTCCTAAGCATTCATGGAGTGCAGTTAGCTCTCACTGAGATTCATTGTAAAGTAGTAACATTCCTTAGTTTCTGCCCTAGTTCACAAATGTCTTGTTCCAGTGATCCACTTCTCACCAGGTTGCCCTGGCTCTCCAACACCCGACATGGACCTTGTTGATCCGGGCAATGTCCATGCTGGTATGAATCTTGCTTGTTCGGTTGCTTGAGGTAGGCTAATAGCAAGACCTTGGGTCCTCACTGGTTATATAACAATGGCCCCTGACTGGGGTTTGAAACCCACCCTCCTGTACCGAAGTCAGTAGTGTTACCCATTGAGCTCACTTTTCCCCCCCTTCACCCAGCCGACTATCAGCAGGATGGTTCTCCCTTGTGAGCTGGGTCCTGCTCAAGGTTTCTTCCTGTTAAAAGGGAGTTTTTCCTTGCCACTGTCTGCTTGCTCGGGGGTTCTGGGTTTCTGTAAAGCACCTAGAGACAATTTTGATTGTATAAGGTGCTATATAAACTGAATTGAATTGAACTGAAAGGTTATTAACAATTTCTATTAAACCTAGTTTCCTATAATTCATTTCAGAGGTCCTTGTACTCCAGTGAATAAAGTGTTCAGTTTTCTTCTGAGCATCAAGATCCATTCTCTGGTGGTCTACGAAATCCTTTGTTGTTAGGATTGTACTTAGCACATAGCTTAGTACAATCTTCTCCGCCTCCTCTGTTCTAAGTGCTCCCCATTGAAACAGACTGCAGACCTCACCACTTCTTACAGGGACTGGGCAGCAGCCTTAACATGCTCTGGCATTCTCATTACAGCAGCTGCTTTCACCCATTAATTCACTCAGAGTCATGCCAGCCAGCCAGGTGGGGAGGGGGGTTGAATCACAGCATTGCAAGGTAACAAGAGAAACAGGCTTTGCCACAATACAGAACTGTCAGTCCTACTGAATATTCAGATGTGTCAGCTTGTCTGAATAGCACTTGCCACTCTCACTGTTCACAGTGAAAAGAGTCTCCTGTTAGTACACAGAGGCCAAAACCAATGTTTTAATACACACATTCTCCCTCTGCCTTCATTTCCATGCACTCATCCTGTTGAGCCAATTTCATCCTCATGCTGAAGCGCCCTGTATGGCTTTGTTTTGTCCTTCACCAAACCAGTAAATGTTCGAAAAAGTGAAAAAGTGAGGTCAAGATGGCAAAAGTGCTGTTTCAGGCCAAACTGAAAATATGTATATAAATAGTTTAACCAACTGATTACTAGTTCACTTGATATAAGATAATATTGGGAAATTATTTATCTGCGGTACTTACAGTCTGGATGGTACTGCTGCTGTTACCAGGCTGTACATGTATAGATTGTGGAGTAGCTCAACTAGTTAGAAAATATGGTGAAAATTAGGATGTAGGAAACAAACAAATATCAAGTTTGCCACAGAATATTTTTTGTGTGCATATCACATGCTCTCACATAATGCATCACTGTAACTTGGTGTGGCTTCACTTAAAACTGTTCAAGAATGTCATCAACTGAGTAGAGACGCTTCAATTCAAACCAAACACTTAGTACTTAGAGTATTTTACCTTGCAAAAGTAAAACATATTGTTTACTTTTTACACTTTTAAGGCATAAATCTCACCAGTGCGTAGCTGGTCCATGTCTCTTTTCGAGTGCCATTCCCTCTTCATCTCATTCTGGTGCACAAAGCAGCAATATTTTCATTCAAGCTTCAGGCACGAGGGGTACGCCTTCTTGGGAGTGCTTTATCAGAAGTGTTTTCAAACAGGATTTTTCAGTTTTAGAGTAAAGGCCTAAAGAATGAAGACTAAATGGTTGGTTTGACAATCTGGGTAATGTCCCACCTCACATACAGAGCAGCGTTTTGTATTGTTATTTTCAAATTGAATTATCTGGGACTTTTGTACTACTTGCATTTGGTCATGAATTGGTTATAACTTGCTCTGCCATGTTGTCCTCACAGCTAAATTTATATGTACAAATAATAATAAAAATAATAATGAAAAAAAAAACGTGTTATTATGAAGGGCAAAATTCTTTGTAGAATTGTAAGGCAATCAGGAAACAAAGGTTTACTGGTCAACTGTGTCTCCAGGTGGCAGCCTTGACTTGGATGATCTTCTCTGAACACTAGAGGCAGAGGAGGAGGAGAGTGAATGCCTCAGGTTGTTTTTTTTTGTGCACAGATCCTGCTCCTGCTCTTCCTCTGCCTCTGGCCTCAAAGGAGAGGTCAGGGTTATGACCAAGGTCATCCTCCCTGTGTTTTTTCCTCCCTCACAGCACTATGAAGGGGGCAGTCCATCAAAGCATGGATTAACTGCTCTATAATGTGTGTGTGAGAACGTTTGTGTTGATTCCCACAGCCTGGCCTTGCTTATTTTTGCTTGGCAGTCATGAATACACATTAGAGCTGGAGCAAGATCGAGGGGTCGGGGGTTCAAAACAGTAATCATGGTTTCGTATTTGAACTCACTCCACCTCTGTTTGACATTGCCTCTGATGTTTCCACTCGTGGAGTGAGCTGGGTTGCAGTTTTGTGCTGCCAAGATCACTGCCACCCCGTATCTGTGGAGCTGGGCCTCAGGGTGTCTTTGTTAGGCCTGCAGGCCACTGACATGCCATATTGATCTTACAGCTCTCTTGTTCCAGCTTCATCCATGTGATTGGCACAGGTCAAGTTTAAATAACTGTTTGCTTGTTATTTAACTTTCATCATTCTGTCTTTATCATGCGGTCCATTCTTTTCTCAGTGAAACTAACACAACTAAAACACCGCTTAAAGCTAGGCCTTTCTCTTGAAATCATGGAGATAAAGAAAAGTAACAAAAACGTATCGAGAAAGGGAAGGAGGTAATAGATTCCTATTAGCATATGTAAGAAAATGACTGAGCCTCAAAGCTCCAAGAAAGATAACAGAAAGCAGCCTTTGACAGTTGTTTCCAAATAGTGAAAAGATGTATGGAGCTCTTTCCTTTCTTGTTTTTTGGAGAGAAATATGCTTACTAGTGGAAAACAGGGAGAGACATATTGTCCTGTGTGGAGTTGCAATATCTGGTGGTGCACTTTTATCCATCAAGATTGTTATGGCACTCTGATAAATCTCCCTGCTGGCCACCGTCCTTGGCCATGGTGAAAACTCTGGATTAAAGCATCGCTTCTCCTCCTCTCGCCAATGTGATCAGTAGATGGGGGGTGTATTTGAGCTTTAGAAACAAGTGACACCTGCTCCTGCGGCTTTTCTACCCACCACTCCTCAGTGCTTTGGGATAAGATAAAAACAAAATGGATGACTGCATTAGTAATGAAAGAATTGGCTCAAAATAGGCTCAAAAGAGCAAACCAGTGACAAAATAAGTGAATAAAATCACCTCTGGTTTGTCTTATTATCAATTTCTCAGGGTTGTTTATTTTAAATATGCTTAAGATTCCTTTGAGGTCTGAGAACCTTTGGTAGTCTCAGGAATTATGTGCCAATTCTTTACCATGTGAAGTGATTATACTGCAACCGGCCCTTGTGTTATCTTGGTGAGACAGTCTGTTGTAAATAACTCTTAAGTTATCTGTGCAGCACAGTCACTTGGAAAGGAATAATTGGATAATTAATTTAGTCCTGGACAGGTCAAACGGATTTTCGTATCATCTCCCTTTCTGCTCAGAAGTGTCCTGGACAAATGATTGATGTGTGCCGCTATCGTATTATTAAAGTGTCTCAGCTGCCCTTCATCCTCCACATGAAGCATAGTGAGTAATGAGTGCACATGTGACCAGGGTAAGACCAATACATGTATTAGAATGATACTCGCTTTTATTAAACCAAATCAGTGTTGTCCACCTCTAATAGGTTGATATCACTGATTTCACTGATTATGCTTAGTGCAGAATTGATCAGCACACCACTTATTGTCTTTAGGAAGCACTTAACATACATGCATCGATATGCAGTATTTTTTAGTGTCATACTCAATTGGACAGTTTCCAGTGAGAATCTAAATGCAGTTTCACAGATGACAGATTGCAATTCAATGAACGACATATTTTGTTTCTCACTGCTTTTAAATCAAAATCAGAATTCCTTTATTTTTTTGTACAGACATTGCACTTGCAATTTTCCCGACCAACAAAGAAAGGGAAAAATATAACAACAGGATAAAAACTAAAATAAGTGTAAATCTAAAATATAAAAATAAAAACTAAAATAAGTATAAATCTAAGAATAGATATTTACATGTGTCTGTACATATATACATTTCCAGGGAAAAATACGATTGTCCGTCACAGTGCAGAGTTTAATAGTTTGATGGCAAAAGGCAGGAATGATTTCCTGTGTCGCTCTGTGGTGCATCGTGGCAGTAAGAGTCTCTGACTGAATGAGCTCCTGTAGCTGATCAGCACATGGTGGAGAGGGTGAGAGGGAAAGTCCAGTATAGTTCTTATTTTGGACAACATCCTCCTCTCAGACACCACTGTCAGAGAGTCCAGTTCCTCTCCCACAACATGGCTGGCCTTCTTGGTGATTCTATTGAGTCTGTTAGTGTCCCTCACCCTCAGGCAGCTGCCCCAGCAGGCAACAGCATATGTGATGGCACTGGACACCACCGACTCATAGAACATCCTCAGCATCGTCCTGCAGATGTTGAAGGACCTCAGCCGCCTCAGAAAAAAAGGCCCTTTCTGTAAACAGTGTCCTCGTTCTTGCAGCTGTCCAGTTTGTGGTCTAAGTACACCCCCAGGTATTTGTACTCCTCCACCACCTCCACAGTGTCCCCTTTGATGTTGATAGGGGTCACTGGATCCTTAGTCCTCCTCAGGTCCACCACCAGTTCCTTGGTCTTTGTCACACTGAGCTGTAGGTGTTTTTTCCTGCTCCATGTGACAAAGTTGTCCACTACAGTCCTGTACTCACTCTCTTCACCTTCAGTAATACACCCAACCACTGCAGGCATCAGAACATTTGATCTGTTTACACAGTCACGGTATGGGGACCAGTTTCGATGTGGGGACCAAAAAGCAGGTCCCCATGAGGAAAACCCTTTTAAATGACTCTAAAAGCTGTTCTGAGGGTGCCTGTGTGGTTTTTAGCATTGGCCCAACACACATGCTTTTCAGTGGCTGTGTGTGTGTGTGTGTGGTGTGTGGTGTGGTGAGCTCCTCCAACAGTTTCTGGCTGGTACCGCACCCATCGTTCTTCACACACACTTATTCCAAATATGGTTGGGTACCACCCACTTCCTGGTCCTCATACGGAATGATTTTAGAGACAAAGTTGTCGGAAGATTATTTGCAGAATATGCCATTTAACAAGCGAAGAATTTGTGCAGAGGAGCCAAAGTGAAAAACAAGGTAAGTGTATTTGTATGACAAATCAGAATAATCAGTTTTGAACCGTCAAATTTATTTAATTAACTCTTAGTTTGCAGGAAAGGAGGTTAGCATTAGGTTAAATACAGCCACTGAGTGTATGCTGCAAATATTTTACTATGAATTTCAAACTACTTGCATAAAGTGGAGTGCAAATGAATTAAATGCAAGCCAAAAAGACAGTTTGAAATGTTTAGTCTGATTGCTCTCAAAGTTTTGTGGGGAAATTTATTATGTAATAATATTCAGCTTTTATAAATGTATGATTTTTAATTTGCCTTGATGAATTCCTAATATTTATAGTGATGTTACATGTAAGTGAATTTATTAAACACAAAGGTTTTGAACAAGGTGTCTCTGAGAAATCTGGAATACAATTATAGAAGTAAAACAAAAATAAACCCAGAAGAGCAGAGAAGCATGACTGTGACTTCCGTTTGGGAGGCTTTTAACTTGGAATCTTGAAGGAAGTCATAGATACCTTTTATTACAGCGAACTTTAATAATTAGCCTTCATCAAAGTACATCTGATAGAAATAAGCAAAACAGTGCGGCATGCAGTGAGGTGTTAAAAGTACTGAATAGGTTTTCAGTGTTTCTATGAAATATGAAGTTGTATTTTTGAACTGGTATTGAACTGGAGCACATCATCTTGTGTACTGGATCACATTAGATTGTACAAGTAGTCATAATGTTATGGTTGAATGGATATCTAATTAGATGCTAGTGAAACAGCTGTCAGGTGTTGCTAAAAGTACATTAACTAGCAATGCAGTTAATTAACTACCTAAAGAAGGATTCAAGTTTCTGTTAGAATGGTGAAATGACAGTAACACCTGTGTGTTACTATTTCATGCAAAATAGCTGCTGTGCAAAAGCTCTATTTCATAGTGTCAATTATTTCAGAAAGTTGTTTATAATAAAAGCTTTTTGATTCCTGTATATTTTATATAAAAACCTATATGTTAGCCAGAAAGTAATCCTGAACATCCATGACAGAGAGAAAGTATTTATTCCTTGTGGTGTGTATGTTTATATCTTACAAGGTAAACATATCCTGAGGTTTTGGCCTACAATGAGAATTCTTTTATTAACACACAATCTCAGCTCCCCTATGTTGTATATTTTTCAGGTAGCTTTTCAGGTGAGGTAGCTTTAGAGCATGATAAATGCTAAAAGTAAGCAATTCCTTTGATTGTGAAGTGTCAAAGCATAAAATGTACTATATAGTCAATACCTTTAAAAGGTATCAAATTGTAACTGAATGTAATGCAAATGAAAAATTTTCCCTGCAGTTTGAGATGCCATCACGAATCAGCCATCTTAAGGAAGTCATGCAAGTCATCATGTTCTTTCGAAGTCTGACAAAACAACCAAATTAGAGGTGAAGTACATAATTGCAGTAAAAGGTATGGTGAAGTATGATGTGATTAATCTGTTTCAAATTAGTTACTATCTGGTGAAATCTAGACACATATGAAAGAATGGATAGGCTATCCTGTTCTGTTGAAAATGTGTTTGTTGTCTTTTACAGGGTGTGGTATATTTGCAAAGAGTTCAATTTGCAAAGGAGATTTTGTTGTTGAATATAGAGGAGATAGGATAAATGATGCAGAATCCCATAGAAGAAGAAAACTTTACCATCCGTCATGTACTGCTTTCATGTTTGCCTTCAAGTGGCGAGGGAAAACATGATGGTAAGACTTCCAATTGTGCATGTACTATACCATTTTATACTATACTACACTCTAGTAGACCAAGTGAGGCTTTGATTTTAATATTTTGCCACTGAAACTGTAGTAATGGCCTGCCCCAATACCAACCACATGCCCTGGGTATTGACAAAGGTTGAAGCAGTGTAATGAGAGGGACTAGGACTGAGCAGCTTGTAAAAAATATTTATGGCTTATATGGTTTAAAATTATCCTAATCATTTCCTTTTCCCCAAGGATAATTTCAGTCCAAGCGGAGAAATGCACAAATCACTATCATAGGTGTAAATAACTTTATTTGTACTGTAGATCCTGGCATATATTGTATACTGATGTAGGATTCAGAAATTCTGAATTCTAGCATACCTCCTTATGCTTTCAACTACAAATTTGTTTTTCTGACCACTTTAAGGTAAAGCCCCCCTGAAGAAGAAGAAGACTCCCTGGCAGCAGACAGAGGTGCAGGCCGTGGAAAGGCACATGAATCGATTCATCACATCTTGTGTTGTACCAGGAAAGAGTGACTGTGAGAAGTGTTTAAAGGCTGAACCAGAAGCTCTTAAGAACTCGCTTGAGTTAAACCTCACGGCAGAACCAAACAGGACTGGCAGACCCTGAAGTTCTACGTTTACAACAGAATCACAGCCTACAAAAAGAAATTTCAGCGTGAATAGTTTGAATGTCACCAACTATCTGGTAGGGCATTTTTTTTCTCCATGTCTAAAAACAGGTTCTGCATTTTGCATTTGATTTTTGTTTAAAAGGGTTTGATTGGTTCATTTGACGTGAGTTTGATAGTTGAACTCATTAAAATTTGAGATCTGCAATCTAATCTAAGAGGATACAAGCCCAGCAGTTTTTCAGTGAGCAGATGGATTTATTAGTAGTTTAGCTTCGATATCATTCTAAAATCATCAAAATCTGGAGGCGAGCCCCAATTTCCTGGTGATCCTGGCCCATTTGTTTTGTACCATAGCTGTGTGATTGCTGTGTTCACGTAGGGCTGAAGAATGGTTGGTTTTGAACCAAATGTTCCAAATGAGCTGTCACACCTTGGGGTTTGTCTTTTGATTTTTGATCCATGTGTCTTGTTCCATGTGTGTCTTGTCATGTGTTTCCATGTATTAGGTTCTAAGTTTTTGTCATGTCCTGTTTTATTTTGAAAACATCACTTCCCCTGTGTGTCTCTTTTTCATGTAGGTTTGCTTTGGTTTATCCTGATTGCTTTCTCCTCCCTAATGTGTTTCACCTGTCTCTTGTTATGTTGTCTATTTAGTCCTCATCTTCCCCGTCACTGTTTGCCGGATTGTTTTTTGGTCTTCATGCCATACGATTTTCTTGTCACGCCATGATTTTTGCCTCAGCTTTTTGTTGATCCGTGTGCCACGGTGTGTCCCAGTTTTAGTTCTGTCGTTTAAAAATAAAAGAATATTATTTTGGATCTCCATCTGCCTGCCCTTTATTGGACTCTGCATCGGGGTTCCCTCTGCGTTAGCGATGCCACACCATTGTGACATGAGCAAGGTGTGACAACACTCTAAGGTTAATTTAAATTGATAAAAACATAAAGACTCAACTGAATTTGGCATGTAAAATATGTTCCTCTTCCATTCTTCACATTCATTAAAAAGTAGCAATCCCACAGTAATGAGCTCTGATAATCACCATAGTACCTCCTGTATACTCCATTATCATTATGTATTTCCAATATTTCTAGTATTATTACTGCTGCTATGCATCTCTGCTTGTGTGCTCCTCCTCTCTCTCTCTCTCTCTCTCTCTCTCTCTCTCTCTCTCTCTCTCTCAACCCAACCGGTCAAGGCAGATGGCCGCCCATCTTGAGCCGGGGTCTGCTCTGAGGTTTCTGCCTTCTAAAAGGCAGTTTTTCCTCGCCACTGTAGCCAAGTGCTTGCTCAAGGGGGAATGTTGGGCTCTCTGTATTTACAGTTCAATTAAAGAGTTTGGTCTAGACCTGCTCTAATTGGAAAGTGTCATGAGATAAATTTGTTGTGAATTGGCGCTATACAAATAAACGGAATTGAATTGAAATTTAATTAAATCATTACTGTCCAAGACACATTGTTTTCTTCCTGTCACTACTTGTTAGTCTTCATTCATAACTTGGTAACTTTGCAGTCCAAGTTAGCTCAGCCCCACCACTTAAAAACTCATTTTTCTAGAAAAGCTTCTTTGATTTTGTAATATTTTTTTAATTCCTGTCATTTTGTAATTGTATTATGTTGTTTCAAAGGTTCAAACTTAATCTTACCTGTATTGAAGTTTATTAATTTTGTTTTGCTATTATATGTTTGCACTGAATTTTACATCATGCTATCTCTCCTGTATTTTCTCTTCTTGTTCAAGCACCTTGTTGCTATTTAAATAAAGATGATACTACCACTACTACTACTACTAGTAGTAGTGCTACTGAGCTGCAAAAACCAAAAGATTCTGGTGGTACTCTTTGGGGGACAGTCCGCAGTTTTCGGTTGACATAATGGCTGTTCTGATGAATACTGCTTAGAATGATGGGAAGAGGCAGTCCTGGTATTTCCTGGCCCCAGGCTACTCTGCTGAATGTTTTGGCCTTGTGAGTTGGATGATAATCTTTCATCACCTTGGCAGCAGTCTTTGCTGGCAGTGCTTTAGGCACTCAGTGGCTCCAAAGGGCATTAAGTTTCCAGACACGATGACAGAAGAAGGTATTAGGTGTCCAGTAATGGAAACAAATCTAAGAAAAATCTGGCAACAGCTCTCAGAGCACAAAATAAATCTGGTGGTTTGTTTAAGGACTTTGATGGAGCGAGTGAGTGTGTGACTCTTCCTTAGTTCAGCTCAGTAACAAGGCCATGGCAGCCTCCAAGGGACCAATTTCCTTCAGTTCTTTGGGCCATGTCATGTCTTTGTGTTTAATTGAAGAAGATGAGGACAAAGAGGAAAAGATGAGATTAGAGTAATTGGTGTATGTGTTAACAACTGGACACCTGCCACTTTATTACGTCTGCAACAGCACCTCAAATATCCCTGCCCTTCTTTTACTCCCGTGACACATTTTTGACAAAAATCTCCCCAAAGGATGATGAGTTTCAGACAGAGGTGTTAGAGTAAAAGTTATTTACATTTGTAACACCGAAAAGGACAAGAGGATATAAATCTCAAACTAGTTGTTTTTAATTAAATGACCACTTTCACAAATTAAAAGCAATAACAAGATAAAACATATCGACACGCAACATTTCAAACATTTAGAGGGGTATAATGTGCTTAGTGTAGACCATCCCATCAAACATTTTCAAAGAATACAACCACTCAAGGTGGTCCTGGTGGACTAGTCCCAGCCTAGTCAAGCGAGCATGAACTGATGAAGCCTCTTGGATGAGAGGTGAAACGTCTTCAAAGACAAATAACTAAGTCCAGTTGCATTCGATTGAATTTCCTTGAGACACTCAAGGTGGCATAAACTGTGGATTCTGCAGACCATCCTTCTTTTCTTCAACAATAAACACCACCAAAAGTCATCCTGCAAATCTAAATCAAAACAGGGCAAGGTCACAAGTGTTGTGACTTTCCCTAAATGACCCAAAGAAGACCAAACTCTAAAGGAACCTTCAAGGTGTTTAAGACAAAACTGTGACATTCTTTTATATTAGGCTGTGATCTACCTGTTGAATAACAGCATGTCAAATGAACTCCAAACACATCAGACAGCAACTGCTATAAAAGCTGTTTAAAATTGCCCTGTCCTGTCGTTTATCTAGATTACAGTTCCTTTATACGTGTGCCCATATTTGGAGCATTGCTTGCTGAACTTCCTGGTAAGTTTGAGCAGCAGTTAGTTTTTAAAGTTAGTAGAGTTCATCCTTGCTAGCTTTGCAGGGAACAGGAGTCCAGCACAGCTAAAGAGACACTCATGGACATCTGAGGCAGACATGCCAGTGTTGAGTTTGAGAGAAAGTTTTTTTGGAAATGGGTTCAGCAGATCCTTCTTGTTAGAGATGCAGGCGAGGTACCCATCCAGCTCCCCTGTACCCTGTGACTTTCTGGACTTCACTGAGGAGAAGAAATCTTCTTCATGTGAGGAATGTCACCTGACTTCTGCCATTGAATCAAAGAGTTTGGTCTGGACAACTTCTACTGAGACAACTTCTGTTGTGATTTGGCATAAATAAATTGAATTGAATTGAATTTGAATTGAATTGTCTCACATTGGCCAGACCTGTTGAGTGACAAACACAACAATGCATGCTGAATATTTCTGACAATTAGGCTTTGATTAATGTGATAATAAGAGTTCATTATAATGCAGAAATTACAATAACTACAGTTTGTCCAGAAGGACTCATATTATTGCACTTATGACATTGAGTTGAGTAGGAACAAAGCGGACAGAACTGGGATTAATAATTAACAAATGATTATAGTATGATATTGATGAAATCATACCTGCTTCAATTATAATTTCCCTCTTAGTTCAGGTGATCTTGAACTTTCACAGGAAGATTGCTGGAGCAATCAGTTCAGGGTCTTTTTTCATCCCATCAAAGTGCTTTTGGACATCATTCTGAATGATGAGTGGCCACCTCGTGGAGGATGTCCCAATCTGCTGAGTTTTGCTTGTAGCTGGAAGATCACCAATGGCTGTACGTGATAGCCATTTGTATGCACCATTCTTTTCTTCTGCCGTGGCAGCATCTGTTGCGGCAACTAAGTTTTACAGGTAGCATGCACACCTTTGATGTGGCAGAAGCTTGTACTCAATGCCACTGTTTTGCTCCAAGATGCTGAATGTGTCCAGGAAGTTGGCTTTGGGCTTTTCAGTCTTTGCCTGACTCTGATTCCTCAAACTGGCATTGCTCACCAAACAGATGATTTAATGAAGTTTGAGCTGCTGTCTGTTGTGGTTCTTACCACTTCCCCTCTTATTCGGTATTGACTTAGAATGCTATCAAGGGCACCTGCCAAGACATCAAAGGTGTGGAACCCTTTCAATCTCAAGCAAGCAAGTGCAGCAGATGTCATCTCCAGTCATATATAAAAGACTTTCCAGATACATCACATTTAGACTTTTTAATCCAAGCCAAAGTGGACTCTTAAATATGGCTAGGTGTTGACTTCATTTTCTTCAAGTTCAACCTCTGCAGAATTCATCAGAGCTTTTGCTTTCAGCTGGGTCTGCACCGTTGGTGTCTGACTTGTCCATCTTTCTTTTGATTTTGGTGCCAGTTTGTTCTCCTGCCCATCATTCACCATCATTTTTTTTTAACTCAGTAACAGATGTGATTTAAAATATAGTGAAGTACAATACTTCAAACAAAACATATTCAAGTAAAACTAAAATTACGTTTTTTTAAAAACTACTTGAAAAAGTACAAGTACACAAAAAACTACTCATTTCCAATAATGGAAGGAATTTGGAATGCTCAAGAACACCTGTTAGGAACATTCCACAGTTAAACAGGTTTATTGGTAACGGGTGATAGTGTCATGCCTGGTGTTTTTGGTTATGCTTCGTTTTTTGATTTTGGTAGTCCACGTGCCATGTTTCATGTTTGTCTCATGTGTTTCCATGTATTGTGTTCAAGGTTTTTGTCATGTCCTGTTTTATTTTGAAAAGCGTCACTTCCCCTGTGTGTCCTGTTTTCCTGTAGCTTTGCTTTTGGTTTTCCTGATTGCTTCCTCCCTCCTAATGTGTGTCACCTGTGTCTCGTTGTCATGCCTATTTAGTCCTTGTCTTCCCAGCCATCTTGGTCAGAGTGTTTGCGTTACTTTTTCATGTATTGCCAGGAAATCTTTGCCATGCCTAGTCTTGTCTTGCCATGTCATGTTTTTTGCCAGGAGATTTTGCCACAGTTTTTTTGTTAGATCCCATGCCACAGTAAGTGTGCTTTTTGAGTTTTTTGCTTTATAAAATAAAGACTTATTGTTTTTGGACCTCCACCTCGCCTGCCTGCCCATTTTTTCACTCTGCTTCGGGGTTCAGCTTTTCATGCTTCAGTGACGCCGACCCTTTCACAGAACACTCTGACCAAGATGGCTGAGAAGACAAGGACTAAATAGACATGACAACAAGACACAGGTGACACACATGAGGAGGGAGAAAGCAATCAAGAAAACTAAAAGCAAAGCTACAGGAAAACAGGACACACAGGGGAAGTGATGCTTTTCAAAATAAAACAGGACATGACAAAAACCTTGAACATAATACATGAAAACACATGAGAGACAAACATGGAACATGGCACGTGGACTACCAAAATCAAAAAACAAAACATAACCAAAAACAGCAGGCATGACAGATAGCATCGTGACTGGGTATTAAAGGGCCACCCTCGAAAGGCTCAGCTGTTCACAAGCAAAGATGGAGCTTCTTAAAGAGAAGCTGCAGGGTCCCATACCCCTGTGAAGATAATGTAACTGTAAAACTGCGCACATCAGTTTGTGTCATCACAGGCTAGCTGTGATTAGTTGTGTCTGTGCTGTAGAACTTGTCTCAAACAAGGTGGATCTGCCGAACTGGTGTTATTAACAGTTTGGGTGTAAAGATTAAAGCACCTCAACTATTAACAGACTTATGAGAACAGGCTCGGCAAAAAGCAAAGCGCCTTTCATTTATTAATTTTAAGCACTTATCTCTTATCCCCCCCTAGACTTCCTGAATGGTATTTAATTGTCCTACCCCACCAACCCAGCCATATTTTTGACACAGGGCTGTTTTGGTTTGAATGCACAGAAAGCAGGTCAGAGACTGGTAACAAGTAGGAACATGATGCACAAACAGGAACAGATAAAGGAATGGAATGTCTGCAGAGAAAATAAATGGATGATCTAGCAGAAAACTGTGGCCAGAGTGTACGACTGAGAGGATAAAGCCATGACCAATGAGGAATCTTAAGATAGACCAGTGGTGGGCAGAGGGGGGTGGCAGGGCAGGTGTTGCCATGGCATCTGTCTGATTACTGACTGTGAGTCATGCGACATCTGCTTTATGTAGTATAGAACTCTGGCAGAGAAGGGTTATATACAGTTGGTACTACACAGATAACAGAATAACTTGCTCTAGTGTGATAATTTATTCTGAGACAGATCTGCAACTTTATTTTCAATGTCTGACTAATGTCAAGAAAACTGTAACTTCTTTAAAATCTCATAGAATGATTACCTTTCACAAGCAAAATTAGGCTGGGGGAGATTAATCTTGTTGGTCAGCACTATTGGTTGACACACACAGTGGCGAAGGGGAGGGTTCATTAAATTCTTTAATATCCCAAAACCGCGGGTTAATAAGTTACGATAACAGCATGAACAGCTCACTAAGATTACATTACTGATATTCAACAAAAATTCTGAATCATATGTTAAGTTACACATGACCATCCCAGGCAGTATAAGATTTACAACTCCTAATACTGCCAATGAAACAGTCAATTTGATATTTTTTTTTTTTTAGAAAAGAGAAGTTGTCGGAGCAGAGATTAATTTCCCATCATGCAATTCGTTATGTGAATAAACAGCAACACACCAGTGAATCGTGTGCTATGGACACTTTTTGTTAAAATATACACTTATGCAACTGTTAAAACACACATATTTCATAGAGTGCATAGATTAATTTCCCATCATGCAAGTTGTTACGTAAATAAACAGAAATACACCAGTGAATCAAGTGCTACAAAATACAGTTATATAACTGTTAAAACACAGTTATTTCTTACAGTCTACTTTGTAAATAAATAGAATGCAGTACTGTTCTCTCCTGGCTGCCAACAAAGGCCACCTAAATTTCTCATACAATAAACAATGATGTGTTCTAAAGCCATCCCCACAACCTAAGGGCAGAATGATAGACTGCATCAAGAGGTACAAGAGTGGAGGCAGGAAAATGCATATAAATTGCATCACCATTGCCCATGGCTGATTAAAAAAAAAAAAAAAAAAATTTGGTTTTTGAAGTTCTGGGTGAAAGGCTCACTTATTCTTGTGAGGAAGAATGGCAGTTTCATGATTAAGTACCTGGTCAATTCATTCAATATGTTTTTTCAAGGACAGCTTGTCCTCGAGTCAGAAACAAAGGTATACTCTTTAAATTGATCTCTGGACTTGCTGTTGTAGATACCAGCGTTACCCATGTAACATGGCATTCACAATACTTTCCCACCATCCCCAACATTGCTTTATTTTTTCCCAGAAATAAACTACATTTTACCTTACAACTCAGTTGTGGACATCAGCTACAGTTGGTCAGTGTGGTGGAACTTGTAACTGACAGGTCAAAGTAAGTGCTCTGCAGAATCCTCAACAAATATATTTTAATTTAAAATATCTGGTAGGAAAACTGTATTACCAAAGCACCCCTACTGGTGTCCCATTGAAAGTAGCAGTCTATTATTCACTGTGGTCGGACTGTTTTTCTAGAAATCTGTGAATTAACATAACTGCTGATGGAGACAACTGGATTGCAGACAATATGCAGACAAAATAGAGGTTAAATAATGAAAACATATCATATTATGTGAATATCAAGGATGTGGTGAGCATTAGAGCCACCATCACCATGAAGCTTTGTCAAAATCCATAGTACATGTTTTCATAAAGAGGAAAGTCGAGTTTTTGTAAGGTTTGGAATCAAATTACTTTGATAAAAAAAAGTTTGGCAGTGTTTAAATCTGTGGACTGGTTGGAGGTCTGTTCTTTGATATTATCTGCACATAATCAGATGGTAGATGGTAAAAGCTCATAAAAAGAGCTGCACCTCCAACCAAACACCACAGAGGGTAAACTATAATCTCTCACCCCTCCACCCTCCGCCCCCAGCCCTCCCCGCCTTGCCTTCTGCCTCATCCACCATCACAGTACCAAGCCAGCAGGGTGGAAAATTGTGTCTTGTCATTTAATTTAAAAAAAAGAAAAAAGAAAAAAGGTCTTTGTTTTCACAGTATTAATCTTTCTGCTTTGCTTCACTTACGTTGAATGCTCAGCAAAATGAAGCAGGCTGTATCTGTATCAGCAATCTTTGGGGACGGGTTTCAGTAGGCACAGAAAGTGATAGTGATCAGCATCCTTTTTGCATATATGTTTCAAAACTTAAGGCAGTAGTACAGAACAATGAGCACGGACACAGACTGTTCTCCTCAAAATGACAATATCGCTTAATTTTGCAGGAACATCATTATGACTGAGTTGTATTGTCACATACAGAAATACAGTATGAATTTGTATAATTTTCCAAACTTTCATGTTTTGAAGACTTTGATGCGCAGTGTTTCGGTCTGGAATAAAAAAGAACAGTTTTCCACTGTCCATTTTACTGCGAGTTTCATAGGTTTTTTGGGCAGACTCAGAACAGAAAACATTCTAGTTAGTCTGCTTTAGAGAGCTGACAGGGCAGGGAGAGCAGGTGACATAGAGGTGAGTTAACACTGCCATCAGTGTTAACTCCTTTTCCCACTAGAGTTGTAGCTATTTTAATAACAGAGAATTTTTAACAATTATTCCAATGATTAATTGCATAATTGGATAATAAATACTTTTACTTTCTTAAACAACAATAGTAAATATATGAAAAAGAGAAAATAAGACATGTCATTTAAAATAAACAACTAATTGGTATCGATTGCATCAATAGGCTAGTTTAATTAGTTAGTTAGTTTTTGTTTTGTTATAGTTTGAAGTGATCCAGAAATCTTTTTGATTTTCTATTGTTTTGTTTCTTTTGTGTCTTCCTTCATTATTTTCTCTCTCTTCCTCCATTTTGCAGTTTGTGGAAACCATTTCTTTTCATCATATCTCCTCATCGTGTATCAATAATGATCATCCATTTGAAACCCAGTGTGCTGCATACCGTTATATGGATATATGGATTGAAGATTGGATGGAAAGAATTTGGAGGCAGATGTTGTGCCCCCTCAATGCTGAGACCATGGTTATGGCCTTGCCCTTAGAGGAAAACTCTCTCTTTTCTGACTTATCACTTACTCTTGTTTGAACCATACTGATGGGGAATTTTAGATTAATATCCCTGTATAATTTTAACATTATCCAGGTAACTGATCATTTGTCATTTCTTAATGGGATACGGGTATAATGTGAGACTTTCACTTATGAAGGTCCCGATCTTATTATAGCATCTAAAATTGATTCCAATTTCACAATTTCTTTCCTTCGTTATTCAGCTTACAGTGCACAACTGAGGCCTACATTAAAATTAGTGAAGCACTTTAATATGTTTTACTGCCGAATAGCGCTGTATTAAGATAATATTGTTTCCAATAATATTTTTATAAGGTCTTATGCTATTTTTTTTAGAACATCCACAGTGTCACTGTGGCTCTGTTGCAGAACAGTCTGGACAGGATTAAGCCAGACTGTTAACAGTTATCGCTGAATAGATGAGCAATCCAAGCGCACATTCTCACTTAGAGATGTATTTATAGTCAAAAGAAAAAAATAACAAAAGGTGTCCTCTAAAAGAGGGTTTCAAAAAGACGGGCAGAGAAAACACGATGAAGGACGCCACCACCGCTGGACGGGGAGCTGGAGCTGGCGATCTGAAGACTTTCAAAGGTTTCTAAAGGTTGCTGTAGTACTACTGCGGGGAAAAACTGAAGAACTGGCAGAGAGTAGATGTGGACCAGGTCGTTAAGTAAAAAGCGGTGATCAGGAAGCAGGGGGGCTTAATGACACAGGTGATTTCACTCAACTCCAATTCCCCGTCCTCCCGGCACAGCTGTCCCAGGCGTGCCTGAAGGAAAAAGAACAAAAAATCAAAAGAGAGACAGAACAGCCGAATACACAGACACTCATTCATTTTAACATTAACAAAATGTTGAAATTTCCAACCAACAGCAGCACTTTAGTTTCACCTTCAAGTTATTTATCTGACATGTGTACAACAATCACACACAAGTGGTAGTTGACAATGAAATTCTGTATTCTGTATAAAAACAAAATAATGATAAAAGATGATAAAAAGAGAATCTGAGATGTAATATAAAATGTAACAAACTGTGGTGCACAGTAGTGATAAGATGGATAGACTATAATGTAGACAAGTTGTGCAGTAGTAAATGTATATGCTTAATGAGAACTTATGAATATGTAAGAACAGGATGGGGGAATGAACAGGTAATAACACCTATAATATATACAGACAGAGCTGGAAACATGTAGTGACATTAAACAAAGGGATGAAAAGGTAAAGTATATCAGTGAGGTGTGATTTGGCCCTCTGTCCGCATTACTGGGTGTAGAGGTCCTCCATGCATGGCAGCTCTGTCCTGGTGGTCTGTTCAGCAGTTTCCACCACACTTTATAATGCCTTATGGTTGAGGGTGATTCAGCTGCCATACTACCGCCCTATGTGCCATACTTTGGAGGTACAGCCTGCTAAATGTCACTGAAAAAGACACAAAATGATGCTCCCCTCATGTTGTTCACCACTGCTACTTATCTATCTGTTGAAACCGACGGCTGCTTTTACGGCTCACTCACTCATAACGTTGTGTGGACAGAGCTGTAATGGAGTACAGTGGGATGTTTTTGACAGCTGATATTCCAGGAGCAGACATGTGGATTTGTAGCCAATAACTATTAATGTCTGGATTGGTCCTGATCTTAATCCCTTGAACTGGTCATTCATTGTTTTTGATTGTAGTCTAGTTTTTGTTAAACCTATCACTTACTTAACTGAGGGCACACAGTGACCACTTCCCAATTATGAGTTTTAACCACAGTGTAGATCAAATGTTCCCATAGATACAAAAGTTCCCAAAATAACCAGTTCAGGCCCACACAAGGCAAACAGTACCTTTTCGTCTATGAAGTCTAGTCACTGGGTTGGTTTTCCAGAATGCGTGTAGCTTCAGTTACATGCTGGATTCTTGGACTATTAAGTACAATATGTCACCACTGAACTATGGACCAGAACCCAAACGCATGACTCTCAAAGTTTCGAAACAGGGTTTTAATTCAAAAAAGTACTAACTGAGAATCACTCTTCAAAGAGGAAAAAACCTACACTAAACTAAGAAACAAAAACTCACTAGACTGAGACGAGACTATAAAATCACTAGAACAAAGTAACAAAATAACCAGATCTGGCAATGGCATGGAGATGAGACTGGTCGTCTGACACAAGGGACAAGACGAACTGGCACACGACAAAGGGAGACGAGGACTATATATACACACAAGGTAAGGGCACAGGTGGATAGAATCAGGTCGAAGACAGGAAATAAAACAGGAAATCACAAGACAACACAGACATGAGACAAAAACTGATTAAATTAACTTAACATCATTTCTTGGACATGACACAGTATATGAAGACTCTGCTATGTACAATTTATTGACTTTTATTCATGTTGGCGTCTTGGAGAACTCTCACCTTAAGGTAAATGGACTGTACTTATGCAGTGTTCTTCTGTACTTATGCAGTGTTCCCCCAGTGTTCACTGCATGTAATTTGCCGGGTGTTGCATGTGTGTTCAACTAAGGATGGATTAAATGCAGAAGTCAAATTCAGTATGTGTATGTAAAAATATATATACTGTCAATAAAGTTGATTCTTCTAGTCTGATTGACCACTCAAAGCGCTTAACACAAGCCAGCATTCACCCATTCACACAAACATTCATACAGTGGTGGCAGATGATACCATACAAGGTGCCACCTGCTCATCAGGAGAAATAATCATTCACTAAAACTCACACACCAATGAAACAGCCATCGGGAGCTATTTGAAGTTCAGGGTCTTGCTAAGCACAGGGGACAGGGCAACCTTTGATTTCACCAACCCTCCAGTTGGTGGAGACTCACTCTACCTCCTCAGCCACAGCCCCTGCACTACAGCCAATAGTCATGACATTAGCTTCCTAGGGCAGTGTGCTCAACCCCCTCGTGTTCACACTGTGCACCCACGACTGCAATCCCAAGCATTAGCGAAAACTCAGATGTGGCTGACTCCGCCATCATCTGAGTTCTCACCTTAACAACCTGCTCCTCGGCATCAAAAAAACCAAAGAGCTGATTGTTGATTTTTAAAAGAAAGGCAAAGATACACACCCCTGCACATATCAGAGGTGAAGCAGGTGAACAGTTTTAGATCCCTGGGAATCAACATCACATAGAACCTATCATGGACATCACACATTTCCACTTGGGTAAAGAAAGCTCAGAAACGACCCTATTCCTCAAGGAAACTTAAGAAGGTAAAAACTCAGTGCCAAGTTCCTGTTAACTTTTGCAGGAGGCAAAAGTTAACATCCTCATTCACCACACTCCATGTTTGAAGAGTTTATATTTGTAATATGATTATTTAGCAGTCATATCATATCATATCATTAGTTTGTATAGTTTCTCTTTTAAATGATGGGGAACTGTAACTTCAGTTAAGTTGTACAGTCTTTTGATGTATAAGGACAATTTAATCTTGAATCTTGAAATGACAACTACAGTATGGTTAAGGATGTGTAAAGATTGTGGTTAAACAAACATTCTACTGTTACAGTATGGCTAGGTTTAGGCGACTAAAACATAGTTCAGGTTAGGAAAACATTATAGTTACAGTTGTTAAAAAGCAAAGGTTAATGGTCTGTAATAGGATACAAACCTAGTTTGGAAGTTTTAGGCACAACATACCCATCCACCACCCCAACCTCCACACCGTTACTTTAACTCTTATATAAAAGACACATTACTTTCTCAGGATCACTGTGCATAAATCATGAGATATGGAATTGTCCAATATGGTTGTAATTTCTAGATAAACTGGATTGTGATGGCAAATATTTGAATAGGTCCTTACACAGTAGTATATTCCTGGGGCTCCTATGAATGTTGGGTCAAAAATGCCCATAGTTTTCCTTTGATTTCAGCCTGCAGAAGGGAGTACAGGTGAAAAAGTGCAGTAAATGCACAGTACAGGCTAGAGGACATCATTGATATTAGCCACTCTGTTTGGTCCCTTGTAGCGTTATTAAAAGGAATGTATTTGATCCTGTCAGATATTCTCTAGCTAGTGATAGGATAGATCAATTTGTACGAGTGATGGCAGGCTCATAAAAGCCGTGTTTAATGAAAATACAAATAGATGAAGATGGAGGAAGGCATTCATTAAATTGCAGAATGGGGATCAGATGGGCTCATGATTTCAACCAGGGAGAGTTAGGAAAAGAGGGTTACACTTATTAACCTTTTTGAAATGGCTCATGAGCTGAGTCTTTATTGATGACCTGGGTTTATGAAGTCGCAATGATTTCTCTAGGAAGCTAAAATGAAAGGTTAAACTATTCACATTAATTGCACTATGAGGTCACTTATTGACAGCCCTTTAAGCAGCAGAGCGAAGAAGAAGAGACAGAGAGGAGAGGGTGAAGGCAGTAAGGCATTTGAATAGTTACGAGTTATGAACAAACTGTTTTTTGATAGTGCCAAGCTCTGTACAGGGCCCATGAATAACTAAAAACCTAGCCCTGACAACAGCGGTCACAAACCCCAGAGTATTCGATTTTCAATTTATAAAATCACTGGGGGACTTCATTATATTATTTATGTATTAGTTCATTCATCACTCATTGCATTAAACACCACACAGTACTTATGTATGTACAGTATGCATAAACTAAAGTAGGTTAAATAGAACAGGCAAATACTAGGAGCTTGAATAATGAAAGCTGAGTTTATATAACAGCAATGAAAATGATTGCGATATTTGTTGATTAGTCGGTTGTCAAACACTTTGATCCAGAAAAAAGATATCTTGGTAACTGACAAAGATTGTATTAATAGGTATCACTTATAAAATACTGTCAGCAAAGTTCACTGCTGCTTTAAAAATTTGAGCTAACAGGACTAAACTAGGATACTTTTGTATTTTCTACACACACAAACACACAAAACACCAAAAAACAGTGGTCGTCAATTAAAGGATAGGCCTTGGGGACATGGTTAATCAGAATAAATACAGGCCAGAGAAAAAAAAATACGCACACACATCTAAGAACTCCTGATAAACCCCTGGTGCCTGCCACATAATGCATACCAGTTAAGCATAGTGTACATTTCCACTGCTTTAATTTAATAAATTCAACAACACAATCATATTATTTTCAACACTTTCCTGTCTGAATTAGTCACATTAAAGATCTTCCTATTTGACTGACTCACCTGGAGAGTGCTGAGAGCGCTGTGAGAATCATGTTTTTTGACTTCTCAAGTGCATTCAATACAATTCTACCGGTGCTGCTGAGAAGGAAGCTGCAGAGAGCAGGAGTGGATGGACACTTTTTGCTGCTTGGATCATCGATTACCTCACCAACAGGCCACAGTATGTGAGACTGCGTAAGTGTGTGTCTGAGGTGGTGGTCTACAACAGGAGGGGGCCCCCCAGGGAACAGTGCTCACACCTTTCCTCTTCACCCTCTACACCTCGGACTTCATCTACAACACCAGCAGATGTCACCTCCAGAAGTTCTCTGACGACTCAGCCATTGTTGGCTGTGTGTCTGAGGGGAATGAGACAGAGTACAGGTCAGTCATTGTGGACTTTGTGGACTGGTGTGAGCGCAACCACCTGTGCTTAAGCACCAGTAAAACAAAGGAGATGGTGATTGACTTACGGAGAAGGACACTACCACATACACTGGTGAACATCCAGGGCTCGGACATTGAGAGACTATTTGAACACATGAAGGTAATGGGAAACAGGTGTAAACAATCAGGTAATCAGGAAGACAATCAGACTGGAGAGATGAGGAAGGGCAAGTGGCCTGAAACGAGAGGAGAGTTGCACTTCAAAACTAAACAGGAAATGACGAGACAAAAAACCCAAAACAAGACAATACCTCACCACGGTGTGACAGTACCACCCCCCCCCCTTTTTGGCCCTGGGGGGGCAGGATGGTCCTGATGAAAGCCCTGATGAAAGTGATCTATGAGAGTCTTGTCTACAATGAGAGTCTTGTCTACAATGAAGCGGGAGGGAATCCATGACCGCTCCTCAGGACCGTAACCCTCCCAGTCCACTAAGTACTGTCTGCCTGGTCATGGTTGTATTCCAGGTTCTTGTGGTCGGTCCATACTATGAACAGCTGAGGGGCCCCCTCCAGCCAGTGCCGCCACTCCTCCAACACTAGCTTGACCGGCAACAGTTCGCGGTTGCCAACATCATAGTTCCTTTCAACCTTGGATATCCGCCGTGACAGAAAGGCACATGGGTGCATCTTACCATCCTGTTCGGGCCTCTGAGAGAGGACCACTCCAACTCCCTCCTTGGAGACGTCCACCTCCACTACAAACTGCCGCTGAGGATCAGGTAGGGTGAGAATGGGTCCAGAGGTGAAGCGTCACTTGAGTTCCTGGAAGGCTGCCTCCGCCTCTGGAGTCCACTGAAAACGTAGTCAATAGTAGTCAATACAAGGTCTTAAAGAGCCATCCTTTTTCTCTACGAAGAAAAATCCAGCTCCTGCTGGGCATGATGACAGATGAATGAGTCCTGCTTTCAGTGATCTCTGGATGTAATCTTTCATGGCCTCCCTTTCAGGGCCCAAAACTGAGTACAATCGACCCTTGGGTATGGTAGACCCAGGAATCAGGTCAATAGCACAATTGTATGGTCGATGAGGAGGAAGGGACAAGGCCTTGGTTTTGCTGAATACCTCTTTGAGGTGGTGGTAGCAAGTTGGCACCGAGCTCAAGTTTGAGAGTTCGGCATTTGTGGGAGATTCAGCAGAAACAATGTCAACGTCGGCCTTAGGAACCTCTGGTAAGGCAATTTTTTTTTTTTTACAATCTTTTCCCCATCCCATAATTCAACCTGATTTCCAGTCTAGGTGAAGGTTATGGTTTAACAGCCATGGATATCCCAAAACCAGTGCCTGAGAAGGAGACTCGAACACAGAAAAGTTCATTTCCTCACTATGATCCTGGATGTTTAAGTGTACAGTTTCAGTCTTGTGAGTAATAACAAACAGTTCTTTCCCGTCGAGTGCTCTAGCTTTGAAAGGCTTTACTAAGGGCTCAGTATTTAAGCCGATTTTCTTAACTAACCCCCAGTCCATTAAACTTTCATCTGCCCCAGAGTCAATGAGTGCCATAAGCTCAGTAGAGACAGCATGGTGCGTTACCTTGACCGCTGTGAGTTGACGTGTAACAGGGCTGGTGACTGTGCGTAGACTCACCCCCGTGGGTGTTTTAGCCGGGCAAGTGACCACGAGGTGACCCTTCTACTCGCAGTAAAAGCATCGGCCCTCTGCCTGACGTCGCTGTTGCTCCTTAGGAGAGAGCCGAGTCCGTCCTAACTGGACCCTTCTTCCTCTGCGTGGGGAGGAGAGAGCTCATGTGGAGACCGGAAAAGATTGTGTCCATCCGATGCTTGAGTCCCGACGTTCCGCTTCGTCGCTGCCTGTTGAGTTCGCGGAGACGTCAGGTTATTTACATAGCCTCTTTGTTTTATCACTTTGTCAAGAGGTATTGCCTCAGACATCCTTAATAAAGGCTGATCTTGTAACTCGAGTCTCTGCATCTGAGTCCTGATCCGAGCCCCAGCTTAACAGCTAGTTTTAAGCGTAACTTTTAACAGTCATTTTGCGTGTCATGCACATACGGTCATCATGGAAAACACTCGGAAAAATGTATATGATGCAGCTTTTAAGTTAAAAGCAATGGAGCTGGCTGTCCAAGAAGGAAATAGAGCTGCTGCACATAAGCTTGGTGTAAGACGGTGGAGACGGCAGCGTGAAGAACTGACGCAATGCAAAAAGACAACAAAAGCTTTCAGAGCTAATAAAAGCAGATGGCCTTGACTTGAAAACGTATGTCATGTTACAATGTGGACACCTGCGGCTTATAGTCAAGTGTGGCCTATATATGTACAAATATTATTATTTGTTTTTTTTTTTAATTTGGTGGGTTCGGCTTATACTCAGGTGCGTTCTATATTCCAGAAAATACGGTATGTAGAAATGTATTTATTAGTAAAAGTAATAGTAATTGTTAATAATATATGTATTTATGTAAAACATAAATGAGCAATGATCCATGATGGGTCCTGATCCAGATCCAACATCTTCTTGAGGCAACAACAGCCTCAACAGAATTAAAATCTGTGCAACAGCCACGGACAGGAATGTTCCCAAGATGCAGGGTTACTTGTGGTTGCTAGAGTCTTCAAAAGTAGATCAGGAACCAGAGCCTTTCGTTATTAAGCTCCTCTACTGTGGAACCATCTTCTAGTTTCGGTCTGGGAGGCCATGGATGCCTGAATTTGTAAGTGGAAGGCTGACGAAGAAGAAGATGACTTGGCTCGGCTCACCAGTATTCCCACTCCCCCTGGTGAGCCTTGCCTTTTGTCCATTTGAGACATGCAGCAAAAACGTGACTTAATTGCCCACAGTACAGGCACTCACCCACCAGACATTCTGCTCCAGTCAAGCGGCTGTGTCCCAAATGCATGTGCTCCTTGGGTGCAGGAACAGGCTTGTTCGGGAGGCTGCCAAAAAACTGTAGGAGAGGAGATGGAACAACAGCGATAATAATAATTATATATTATTTTTTCTCAATCATCCTCTGTTTCATCCGATTATCCAAAGGAATGGCTAAAGAGACGAGGGAATTCTAGGGTGTTTGTCTGTAGTTTCCGATTCATTTTTAATTTCTTAAGTCAGACCTTTGTGGAAAATCCCTCTTAGAGCCTCCTTGTTTCACTGAGAGTGGACAGCATATATCCAAAAATCCACTGAGTAATCTGCTACACTCCTGTTTCTCAGCCTGTTTCTCACATTGCACATTGCAGGAGAAAATCCCGTCCACAGTCCAACCCTCCAGCGATGATTCTCTGTATACTGGCTGAGCTGGTGTAGATTGAGAAGCACCTGAAACCTGTTGAATTAGAAAGGAGAACTGCTTAGACCAATCCCACATGTGAGCTGTCTGTGACTGATTACTCTCTGTAGTGGCGTGGATTAGGTGGTTATATCGTCCTAACATGACTCCCTGAGTGACTGCTTGCAACATTTGTGTTAGATGTGGTGTCTGTGGGGTCCATTCTCTTGGTACCAAATCATACTATTATGTTTTATACACACTAAATTTTGAACCCCAAAGCAGAACACAAACACACTGAGACAGGAGTTGAAGTAAAACAAGGCTTTTATTGCTTCTCTATACTGACTACCTTTAAAATCGAGAATAGGATTTAAAATTCTTTTCCTTGCATACAAAGTTCTTAATGGTCAGGCATTATCACATCTTAAAGAGCTCACAGTACCCTATTATTCAACTTGAGCTCTACTATAAAAGGATGCAGGGTCACTTGTGTATGCTTCCTAGAGTCTCCAAAAGTAGAATGGGAGCTAGAACATCAGTTACCAAGCTCCTCTCCTGTGGAACCATCTTCCAGGTTCGTTTTGTTGAGTATCTCTAAAAGAAAAAGGTATGGACTAGACCTGTTCTATCTGGAAAGCATTGTGAGATAATTTTTGGAGTTACATTAAGAGAACACCAGTGTCATTATATTATTCCATGTAATAAACTCAAGAGACATCTTTCCTTATTTTAACATGCTCATCCAGGATGCTTTCAGCATTCTCTACTTCTCTTTCTCTACCTTGTCTCATGAGTGAGAGAAGAGACAAAAACAAGTTTTGTTTATTCCAACTCTTTATTTATCACCTTTGTTTATCAGAGCAATATTGCTTCCACAGATGTAGTTATTGTGTTTATTCTTCAAGGATAAGGACCTCCTCCCCTGCTCTTTCCATTTCCTCCTCCTTCTCCTCCTCTCTGGCTCATGCTGTCTGTGCTCATAAAGACAATTTTGTATTGCTGTGATCTATTCTCTGTTTTTGATTGTTAACAAGCACAGACGTCAGTGTGTAGGGCAAAACACATTACTCTTCCTGGGCCAGACACTCCCACCAGCAAGTTGCAGCAGACTGGGAACATCCCACAAGAGCTGCAGTTTTGGAGATGCTCAGACCTAGTCGTCTAGCCATCATAATTTGGCCCTTGTAAAAGTCACTCAAATCCTTATGCTTTCCCTTTTTTTGCTTCCAAATTATCCCTCTTCAAATAAAGATACAGTGGGGCAAAAAAGTATTTAGTCAGCCACCAATTGTGCAAGTTCTCCCACTTCAAAAGATGAGAGAGGCCTGTAATTTTCATCATAGGTACACTTAGACTATGAGAGACAGAATGGGGGGAAAGAATCCAGGAAATCACATTGTAGGATTTTTAATGAATTAATTGGTAAATTCCTCAGTAAAATAAGTATTTGGTCACCTACAAACAAGCAAGATTTCTGGCTCTCACAGACCTGTAACATCGTCTCAGGCCCCGGATCAGACCTCCAGAAGAGTGATATTTACATAAGTATGCAAATGTGCAAAAACCGATACTGCAGTGACACTGAAAAGAATACTGACAGTGTCAAACATATTGAAAAAGACAGACATGAACAAAAAAAAAAAAAATCCTGAACATCAAATATCAAAATACACAATTGAATAAGTTTTAAGTCAGTGTTTTGTTTTTCAGTGGAACTTTTTCAGCCCTTATAATTGACTTGATTATCCATAGTGTTTCTTCAATTGGTTATTAATTTATTATATGTTCATACATAGAGTACAATAATGCACATATTAATTTGCTCATTCATGCACCATTTATCATAAACACTTTCATATATATATATATTTCATTTTAATTAACCATAGTTTTTATCAACTCATATTTATCTGATTTTGCTTTGCATTTCTAATTTAAAATAATCATTCATTCTTTGATATTTTGTAGTTTTTAATCATACACTGCTTTTACTTCAGTTGTGATTTTTTTTCATTTATCTTTCATTCATTAATTCATATACATGTATTTGTTTCCTCATTATTTCCTTTTGATGTCATTCATTCAGTCCAATAAATATTTGAAGAGTTATTCATGTATTAAGTTTTTGTATTTATTAATATATTAATACACCATTTTTCACTTCCCCGCATTTCCGGCTGACTCATGCATTCAAGTCCAGTATTTATTACTCAAACACATACAGTATATATTCACTGATTCCGATTTATTCATTCATTTAGTTACTTAAAAAAAAAACAAAAAATTTTGTGACAAATTTTTTTTGGCATATTTCTATTGCGTAAGAATAACTTGATACTTTCATGCACCAGGTTTGTAACATTTCTCAAAGTAAATCAAAATATGGTTCAGTACAAAGTCATACCAGCTTTTACAATCTGCTGCTGTGGGGCACAGTGGGGAGTAATGTCAGCACTCCTGCTGGGTGGCAGCTGTGGGCAGGTGATTAGGGTCTAGACGAGAGACATCAGATCAAATCAGTTCTGAAATGTGGCATTATGCAGCCTTAATGGAGATTAAAAGCTCTCAGCATCAGCACTGCAGAGCTCGGCCTTACTTGCGTTCACCTCCCCTGTCTTTATGTCTGATCAACAAAAACACTAAAAGCCCCCAACTGCAGCTCCACTGGGAAAAAAAGGTTATTTTCCCCGTATTAGAGCCATGGAAAATGACACATGCTTTTAGAGATGGAATGTGAATATATGTCCCCATGTGTCACACCTGCTAATGCGCAAAAGTGGATATGCAGTGAACAGAATTTACAATATAGTAAACAATCAAAGTACTGAGCTAAATTAAACATACAGGGAGAGTTGTTTTATTTCCCAGTGCTGATGCTTTAATGCGGATTTTCAAACACATACACACAAAGTTAAATCTCAAGTCTCTGGTCACCAGTCCAAAGGACTTGAACCAAAGGGATTTAAAACGTGTGCCGCATGACTTGTTTGGTTTATGATCACTTTAAATAAACTGCTGCATTGCAATATGAAGAAACACACAAAGCTTTCCTTTAAAGTTAATAATTGTATTTTGCCTTGTAATATGAAGATACAGCTACAGTATAGACCAAGTATTGAGGGCCTATAAAGAATAAATATCTCTTGATCTTTCTCTCTCTCTTTAATGTGGGTGATTAAGGAGAATGTTGATTAACCATTTTGGTAGATTAAAGCAAGCACTGGCTGACACCAGAATAAAATAAAGATTGCTCACGAGACCCAAATCTTGAACTGTTATTTGACTCTCAAATCTTTTGAGGATGAGTCTCCAGTCAAGCCTCAAGTCACTGTGTATTTGACTTATGTGCAACCGGAGTCCAAGTTGCAAACTTGAGTTCTCTTCTGTAATTCCATCTTGTCAGTGCACATTGGAGTTCAGTGTGGTTCTCGCTCTGTGGAAAAAAAACTGTTCTTGAGCCTGTTTGTCCTATAACGCCTTCCAGGGGGTAAACAGTCAAACAGGTGGAATCCAAGGTGGGAACTGTCCTTTACTATGTTATAATGAGGCAGCAGGAGTTGTCCTTCAGGGAGGGGAGACGGCAGTGTTGATGACCTTCTGGATCCTCTTTCTGTCTGCTTCAGTGCAGCTGGTGTACCACACTGTAATGCAGTATGTTAGCAGGCTCTCAACAGAAGATCCGTAGAAGGTCACCAGCAGCTTCCCGTCCAAGTGGGTCTTCCTGAGCGCCCTTGGGAAGTGGGGTTGCTGATGTACTTTGTTGATGGCTGATGTGGTGTTTGGGGTCAAGGCACAGTGGATAAGTGCAGACCTCAGGCTGACAGTTTGTTAGCCAGAATGTCTAGGATGATGGTATTGAAAGCAGAGATATAATAGATGAAAAGCATTCTCATGACGCTCTCCTGATGTTCCACGTTACTCAAGGGACCATGGAGAGGTATGGCAAGGGCGTCCCCTATGGATCTGTTGTGGATCTCACCCTGGGAGAAGGGCAAGCTTTAATATGGTATAAGACCTACCTCTGTAAGGTCAGGGTGTGACTGAGCCCTCTGGTACAGGCATGACAGGCGAGATAGGATAATGGCTTATGAGAGGGAGTAATTAAAGATGGTGTCAAAGATTTGTGAGAGTTCGTTAGCACATATTTTGAGCACCTTACTCCGTCAGACTCAGCAGCCTTCTTGAGGTTCGCTGCCCTCAGCACCCATCTCACATCTTGCTCCTTTACAGTGGGAGGGAGGGTACTGGAAGCTGGGGGTTGGGTGGGTGGCAAGTTGCTGGAGAGGGTTGCCATGGTGTGGTTGCGTCCTGTTGTGATGCCTCAAAGTATGCAAAAAGCAGTTCAGTCAGCTCTACATTCAGGTTCCCAGCTTGCACGTCACCACCACAAACGTTTGTGCTGTTCTGTATGCCCTGCCACACCTTGAGTTCTTATTTGAGAACTGATCCTCAATCCTCCAGCTGGTTAAACATTATAGGTATACAACATGCAGGCAGTTAAGGGTATACTTGAATACTTGAACAGATATAAACTATCTAAGAACTCCCTAAAATGACAGAAACCATATACTCATGTTTACTAATTTTGTGTGGGCCCATATCCCCTTTGCTAACATGTAGGGGGAGGGATTTATTATATGTACAGTCACCAGGGGGCAATCAAGATGTTTTGACTTCTCTTTAGGGGAGCCTTCCATCTTTATGTACAGTCAATGGCCCACATTGGTGAGTTGTCACATAACAGGAATGCCCAATACAAAGGCTGAAGTACTTAGAAGCATTTCTCTGTCCCTGAAATGATTGGCAGTCCCTAAATTTGAGTGGCCTAAATTATATGCATCCTTCTTCTGTTTATCAGCAAAGATTTTCCTTTCTTTTTTCAAGGTTCTGTCTCCATGTACATTTCAAATCTTGTCAGTCTATTATAGTGTAAACCACCACATTCCAGCAATAGGTGGCTGCTAGTGTACTGACCAAAGGCAACCCTCATTGCATTCCACCCACGAAAATAGAGCAAATGCTACTTGCAGTTGGATCCTGAATATTTTCAGTGGTGGATGAAGATACCACACCCACACCACCTGTGCTAGCTCCATCCTTGTTGGTGGGAGGAACACAGTTGAGAAACAATATCACACTCATGCAGGATAAGATGTGCTTTGGACTCTTCCTCACTGAGTGAATTCATTAAATCAGCATGATTATAAGATGATAACACCACTCTGCTTTGATCACATAGACCTGTTCCTCTGTATCGCCTTCAGTAGAGGGATATAACAACCACCCCTCTTGAATAATTTCCCACATTTAACACTGAAGGTAGTAGTAACATTGTAGATATTATTTCTGTGTAAACTATTAGGGTTAGATGTCAATCAGGGTTGGATGTAACAGTGTGTGATGATTAGAGTTTTTCACTCCTGGATGCCTTCAGAGACTAATCAGAATAATCACTTTAATCAGGCCTCTTTCCAAGCCACACCACAGAGCACTGGGGAGCCTCACAACTTCCTGTGTGGTCCAGTTTTAATCTGCGTAATGAGATGAGAGTGGGATGAAACCCAGACTTGCAAAAAGAGTGTCATGTCACCAGTATGCAAGAAAGCTCACACCTGAAAATGTAATTCAAATGAAATTACAAACATTAAAGCATATAATATCAGCACCAGTTTGCAACAGTTGCTGATCAATGTCAGTCTGCGCCTCAATGGCTTCTCTTTGTTTCTCTGTATTTGCTGGGAATGCTCAACGACCACAAGTGGCCTGCACTATGTACAGTGCACGATGCCAGCCCAATGTTCCTAATAGTTATAGTGCATGATTGAAGTCCAGTGGGAATGTTTTGTGTCCCCTTTATTCAGCAAAGTAGTATCTAAACTGCAACACATATGAATCAGCTGTCACTTGGACACACCATTTAGTGGACTGAATGTGATACAACTAGGGTGGGAGATAGGATACAGCGGACAACAACACAGGTGATTGTACTTTAACAGTTACTTGCTTTTCTGGCAGCATAGCTGTCATAATACCAGAACACAATTATATCAACCAAAATAATTCATGACAGCTATACCACCAAAATATCTATGGAAAAAAAATGTAAAAAATGCTATCATTCAAATTCATCTTGAGCTTTGTTTATTGTGTGTTTTATCTCTTTTTGACAAATGTATTACAGTCAAAATATGAGTCTGTGGAACAACTGTTGACTACCTACAACAACTGAGGTAAGATAAAATGAAATCAATACTTTGAGATAAATAGAACTGCAAAACTGGTGATGATTGTCATAGAGTTTTTCACCATGAACAGGCTTTAATACACTGCATTATTTTATTTTGTATCCACAGGCAATGGCAGATGCTGACAGCATAATATAACTTTAAATAATGTACACCAAGCAGAAGGAGGCCGGGAACTTCTGAGCATCAGAGCCACTGTCCATGAAAGAACAAAGATCCAGGAGTACATCAGGAATATGGCCCCCCAAAATGAATACCTCAGCCAGCAGAAACTGATGATGATGATGAGCATGACAAAGACGAGACATTGCAGAGGGCCAAGGACCTGCATGGCTTGTACCATCGACAGACAAAAGAAGTAGCTGGTATGAAGAAATCCTACCAATGGCTGGAGAAGGCTGCACTGAAGGACAGCACAGAAGCTCTAATGGGCTCAATCACACTAGACAGCATCTTAGGTGCCATGTTGTGCAAAGACACCCCTGAGACAATTCAGCATACAGGGTGTAAGATGCAGGCAGATACAGTGCACATGGACTACCATGGCTGGCGTCATATACAGGAACAGCTGTGCTGAGTCTGAATTGGAAGTCTCAAGGTCAGAATAGAAGACTCCTCGTAAGGTGATTGAGAATGACCAAGCTAAGATCCTGTGGGACTTCAGATCCAGACTGGCAAAATGTTGTTGGCGAACCAACTGGATGTTATACACATACATACATATATATATATATATATATATATGTAGTATAGTTTTTGAAATGAACTGTCCCTTTAAGAGTAACCCCCCCAAAAATGTCACCCTATTGTGGCACCTCAGCAGGAATTACATGGACAGCAGTGGAAATTGTTAAGAGCTTTGAGAGCATTTGGGTACAAATTCAGGAGGCTTAACCTCTTCACCATAAAGAGCCACTCGGAGAGGGATGAAGATAGAACACAGTGCTCTGGAACTACACTGACTGATATGTTTCGGTCATATCCAGAAATCATCTTAGCATTTGTTCATAACAATAAAGCATTAGGTTTTAATGGGGAAAAAAAATAAATAAATAATAGCTAAATTCCTAAATGACATGGACTCCAGGTAAAACCCACTTTATTGTTGTTTGTTTGATGTATTTTTTTTTTGGCATTTTTGCATTAATTGAAAAATGCAGAAAATTCCTTGGCTGAAATCAAACAGGGAACATTTATATGACATGTCCTAACCATTTGACTACCAGGCAGCCGTAAGTTTTCTTTCAACAATGATCCCTAACCTTAATTCAATTCGATTCACTTTATTTATATAGCACCAAATCACAACAAAAGTTGTCTCATGACCCTTTCCAATTAGAGCAGGTCTAGACAAAATGCTTTAACTTGATTTTTGGTAGGGAGAGACCCAACAAAACCCGCATGAGCAAGCACATGGTGAAAGTGGCAAAGAAAAACTGCGGCCATCTGCCTTGACTGGTTGGGTTGTGAGTGAGAGAGAGAGAGAGAGCGTGGGGGGTGGGGGGGATGAGACGGACTTAGAGATGCATAGCAACAGGGATGAAAACAGAGTACTGGAATCACAACGACAATGTTAACAGTAAAAATAGTAGGAATAATAATAATAATGTAGAAATATAACAGGTAGTAATAACAATCATCAGTGTCAAGCAGGACCACAGCAGGATGTCCAGACATGATCCATGAGAACGTGAGAGATGAGAATGCACAAATACTCAGAGGAAGAAGTCAAGTTGGTGACATGCATGGATGGGACATGAATATGTGTGGAAGGAGAGTTATATGAGGAGAGAGAAGCTCAGAGCATCATGGGAGATCCTTGCTGACTCCAGGAACCACAGGTAACCCTGCATCCTGGGAGCGTAGAGTTCTGGTTGGCTTATAAGGTACTATGAGCTCTTTGCTGCTTAACCATTTAGGGCTTTATATGTGAGGAGGAGTATGTTAAAGTCCATTCTGAATTTTACAGGCAGCCAGTGCAGAGAAGTCTAAATGGAAGAAATATGCTCTCTAATAAAGTTTTTGTTAGTACACTAGCTGCAGCATTCTGAATTAGCTGGAGAGTCTTTATGGACTTATTGTGTGAAGGATGGAATCACATGCACCACTCTGTACTGATGACTCCTGATTCTCCTTGAGCTCAATTTTAATAAATCTTTCAGCATAAAACATCCAGGTCCTGCGTCATTTCTTCAGCACTGCAGTACTGAGATTTTCTTCTTAACAACTGCTGTCACAAACAGGGTTTCAACAGGAGGTAAATGCAAAGTTTGAATGTATGCCTTACCTTGACTGTATTTGATGTTTGAATGGGGAGATGTTTTTTAATTGTGTTAATATGATAAGATTGAATTATCTTAAATTAGTTCCGTGTGAAAGATGTGGATGAAGATGAGTTCAAGAGGGGTTGCACTCCACTTGCTCAGCCACTACGAGTGGCGAAAGGAGTTTCCAAGTGGACTTCGGGCTGCACTTGGCAAAGGGTGGTCCCTGAGGGTTAAACCTTGCCAGACATTCATGGGCAGTTTGAAAAAGGAGCTGCTCGTTTAATACCAAGACTGGGGAACACCTGTTCAGAGGCCTTATGGGTAGTTCCATAGAGGCTTAGGCACCGATTGGGCTTATGGTGTACACCGGCAAAGAGACCTGGATGCTGTTGAAAGTTTTTTGAGGTGTCTGTCTGTCTGTCCGTGCGTTTGTCTGTCAGTTGTGTAAATAAAATGGATATCAATCTGTCCAAAGCATTAAAAAGAGCAGAATCTTCAGCAGCATTGCCAATCCCAAACAAAAGAGACAAACAAAATCCTAAGCAAAACACAGAGAAAGGTCATCCTGGTGTTGATGAATATGATACACGTACGCTCACAGAGAGCAGTGCCCATTTTCTCCACTAACACCTGGTGAGGAGACTGAGAGGTTGGAAATATGTTATCCCATTGTCATCGCTTATGTGTGGATGAACAAATGAAGAGTGGCCATGAACTGCCACCTTATCGTGGTGGAGGGGTTTGAGTGTCCTAATGATCCCATCAGCTATGTTGTTGGGGGCTATTTGCCCTGGTAGGGTCTCCCAAGACAAACTGTTCCCGGAGCCGGGCCTTTGCCCATGGGGTCTGGCCAGGCCCAGTCCAAAGCAAGGACATGAGTCTGTCCTCCAGTGGGCCCACCACTTGCAGGAGGAGTCAAAGGGGTCTGATGCAGTGCGGATCGGGCGGCAGACAAAGGTGGAGACCTTGGCGGTCTGATCCCTGGTTGGTGAAGCTAGCTGTTGGGTCATGGAATGTCACCTCACTGGTGGGGGAGGAGCCTGAGCTTGTGCGAGAGGTTGAGAGATACTGACTAAATATAGTTGGGCTCACTTCAACGCACAGCTTGGGCTCTGGAAACAGTCTCCTTGAGAGGGGCTGGACTCATCTCTTCTCCGGAGTTGCCTTGGGTGAGAGGCCAGGGGCAGGAGTGGGCTTACATATAGCCCTGCAGCTCTCTGCCTGTATGTTGAATGAAAAGGTTGCTTCCCAGCGCCTCTGGGTTAGGGAACGGGTCATGAGTGCTGTTTGTGTTTATGTGGTTTTTGTCCCGGTTGTGGAACACTGGACCAGCTCTAGAGCCTCTCAAAGGCGCTGGAAGGGTCGTGGGAGTTTGCCCAACCAGTCCACATGTGTTTTGTGGACTTGGAGAAGGCTTACGACTGGTGCATCCTGTGGGGGGTTCTCTGGGAATATGGGGTGGTTGGTCAGTTGTTACAGGCAATCCGTTCTCTATTATTCCCGAAGTGAGAACTGGGTTTGCATTGCCGGCAACAAGTCAAACTCACTTGACTCATTTGACTCCAGGTGGGGCTGGACTAGCTCTATCCACCTCTGCTTTATGTGGATAACGTGGTCCTCGTGGTCCTCCTGGTGTCATCGAGCGGTGACCTCCAGTTTGCACTGGGACAGTTTGCAGCTGAGTGAGCTTTTCGGGCATGTCCATCCGGGAGGAGACCCCAGGGCAGACCCAGGACACAATGAAGGAATAACACTACCGTTCAAAAGTTTGGGGTCACCCAGACAATTTTGTGTTTTCCATGAAAAGTCACATTTATTTATCACCATGTGTTGTAAAATGAACAGAAAATATAGTCAAGACACTGACAAGATCAGAAATAATGATTTGTATTTGAAATAATAATTTGTCCCTTCAAACTTTGCTTTCGTCAAAGAATCCTCCATTTGCAGCAATTACAGCATTGCAGACCTTTGGCATTCTAGCTGTTAATTTGTTGAAGTAATCTGGAGAAATTTCACCCCAAGCTTCTAGAAGCCCCTCCCACAAGTTGGATTGGCTGGATGGGCACTTCATGCGTACCATACGGTCAAGCTGCTCCCACAATAGCTCAATGGGGTTTAGATCTGGTAACTGCGCTGGCCACTGCATTACAGACAGAATACTAGCTGCTTGTTTCTTCTCTAAATAGTTCTTGCACAATGTTGAAGTGTGCTTTGGGTCATTGTCCTGCTGTAGGATAAAATTGGCTCCAATCAAGCGCTGTCCACAGGGTATAGTACGGCGTTGCAAAATGGAGTGGTAGCCTTCCTTATTCAAAATCCCTTTTACTCTGAACAAATCTTTCACCTTACCGGCACCAAAGCAACCCCAGACCATCACGTTACCCCCACCATGCTTGACAGATGGCGTCAGGCACTCTTCCAGCATCCTTTCAGTTTTTCTGCATCTCACATATGTTCTTCTGTGTGATCCAAACACCTCAAACTTCGATTCGCCCGTCCATAACACTTTTTTCCAATCTTCCTCTGTCCAATGCCTGTGTTTTTTTTTGCCCATATTAATCTTTTTATTTTATTGGCCAGTTTCAGATATGACTTTTACTTTGCCACTCTGCCCTGAAGACCAGGAGTCGCCTCTTCACTGTAGATGTAGACACTGGCGTTTTGCGGGTACTATTTAATGAAGCTGCCAGTTGAGGACCTGTGGGGCGTCCATTTCTCAAACTAGAGACTCTAATGTACTTATCTTCTTGCTCAGTTGTGCAGCGGGGCCTCCCACTTCTCTTTCTACTCTGGTTAGAGCCTGTTTGTGCTCTTCTCTGAAGAGAGCAGTACACACCGTTGTAAGAAATCTTCAGTTTCTTGGCAATTTCTCGCATGGAATAGCCTTCATTTCTAAGAACAAGAATAGACTGTCGAGTTTCACATGAAAGTTCTCTTTTTCAGGCCATTTTGACCGTTTAATCGACCCCACAAATGTGATGCTCCAGATACTCAACCTGCTCAAAGGAAGGTCAGTTTTATAGCTTATCTAATTAGCTAAACTGTTTTCAGGTGTGCTAACATTTTGCACACCTGATTGCACAAGGGTTTTCTAATCATCCATTAGCCTTCTGATGCAATGAGCAAACACACTGTACCATTAGAACACTGGAGTGATAGTTGCTGAAAATGGGCCCCTATGCACTTATGTAGATATTGCACCAAAAACCATACATTTGCAGGTAGAATAGTCATTTACCACATTAGCAATAGTGTATTTGTGATTAGTTTAAAGTTATCTTCACTGAAAAAAACTGTGATTTTCTTTAAAAAATAAGGAAATTTCGAAGTGACCTTTTTAACGGTAGTGTATATCTCTAGTCTGGCCTGGGAACACCTTGGAATCCCCCTGGACGAGTTGGTGGAAGTGGCCTGGGAGAGGACAGTCTGGGCTTTCTTGCTGAGGCTGCTGCCTCCGTGACCCAGATTCGGATAAGCGGAGGAAGATGAGACGAGACTTATAAATTTGATGCGAATGTGGCGAGGTGTACACTATGGAGCATAAAAATCGTGGTTGCGACAACGCCACCTGGGGAATTGCACCCCAGGAAATCTGAGCTCAACTGTGTTGGTTATTTAGACCAAGGCCACACAGATTCAGTACCACAGGGCGAGACGGTTCCACAACAAAAACAATTTATTAACAAATGAAATAAGCAAAATACAATTCAAAAACAGTCACACCAATTAAACACACAATAAAATAAACCAAGGGGCAAATAAAGCTGGCCGGGGCTACCATGCGGCAGGACAACCACAAGGCAAGGAGGGGGGAGGTCCTCAAAAGAATCACCCGTGAAACTACACACACACGCTCACACAAAACCAAAAAAAAGGGGGAGATCGTGAAGAGCACACCACCACCACCAGGGATTAACGGCCACAGGGAGCCCACGACACCTGACAACAAAAGAAACAACGATTAATAAAACAAGCCCAAAGGTTAGTATAACTGGCGTGAACTAAACAAACATTTACCTAAAGAAAGAAAAAAAGAAAAAACAATGTAATAAACTCATCAATACAATAAAAGAAAAAAAACAACACAGAAAAAAAGGGAAGGAACAAACTCCACATAAGGCCAAAACAGCAATAAAGCCGATACAATAATAGAGCCAAACGGTAGTAGAGCCAAAACGGCAGCGCAGACCCAGGGAGGGGTGACTGGTATTTGCCGGCAGTTTACCCTCGCCTCGTTCCGTAAGGCTACGGCCACGCCGGAAAGAGGCAGAAGACAACCAGCTCCTGTCACGGGTCAATCACTCAGCTGCACCAAAACACCAAAACAATCAGCTGGGGAACGAGGGACAGAGCCGCTGGACGGCGGACAATCGCGGACTTACCGAAAGGGCAGGTGAGCATCTCCAGGAAAAACTACAAGCGGGGCGACACATCCCCACGGCTCGGCAAAGATTGCGTCACCAAAACCACCGCGCTGTGCATACACCAGCAACAAAAGAATAGCAGAATACATTACCTGAGCGAAGAGGATCATACGCCCACAACGACCACGTCACACAATCACGGTGGCCACAGGAAGGAAGCGGAAGAGGAAGAGGCAAGTGCATCGCACATCTATATATAGAGACGCATCGCACCGCCCCTCAATCAAAGCGCTCCGTCCCTTGGCACAATGCCATATAGTGGCAGGGAAAGACACGACCGGCACTAACAAGCTAAAAGTTGCTGGAATGAATGTCCCCAGTCCCTTCTGGTGACGTCATGCAGGTAATATAAGTACCCTTGCTGTGCACCTCTGTAATTTTCCCTGTATGCAGACGTAACAGTGAGAGCTACTCCAGGCTTTTCTTGGTGTCTCAGTCACCAAAAGGGAGAACCCAACTCAAAGTAGGAGGCTTGTGTTTAGGCAGAGACTTAGTTAGTGTGTTAATTTATGTTAACTGTGTTGTTGTTATAGGACCACCATGTACCTTGTTGTTGAACATTTATAACATGTTCTTAACTCATTACTGCTAACTGTGCTTTGTTTTCATTGGACTGCTGTGTACTTTTTACTATTTAGGACCACAGTATTCTGCTAAATTCAGTTTGATTTACTTGTCATTTTGTTTACACTCTGCGTGAGTGTTTACTTTTAAACTGATTTTTTACCAGTTGAAGGACCGGTGTCAAGCCTGCAGAACGACAGTTTGCCTTGTTACCGTGCAGTAAAAGAAGACAGTTCATTACACCTGACAGTCAGGTATTTTATCTGCTTCCTCTTCTTCTTTTTCTCTCTTAATAACCCTCTTACACACTTCAGACATCCACAACCACCTGAGTGTAGGGATCACATAGTCGCATAACTCCATCTCCATCTCTTTGTTGGACATGTGTTATATCACGTTTTTCCCCTTTTGCATATTGGTGTGACAGTTGCATGTATAATAGTATAATATACTAGGTTTAAATAATACACCGGAGTCCACTATATTATTGGGTTTTGTTCATCTATGTTGTGAGACCACACCAGATGGTAATATGCAAAAAAACAACAGCAATCATGGCAGAAAAACATAACCCTCCTGTTATGTTACAGGTCACCTGTAACATAACAGGAGGGTTAAAGTGATGTCTTGGAATATGAAAGGGGTGAATCTTGCTCTTAAGAGGAAAAATCTTTTATATTTAAAACAAAACAAAGTAAAAGTAGACCTTTATTGCAAGAGGCTCACCTAGATAATGTAGAATCTTCCAAACTACAAAGAGACTGGTTTGGTAAAATATCTTACATTGCATACTCATCTAAACAGCGAGGAGTTGGCACTCTGATCTGTAAAAATCTTAATGTTATTATTCATAACCAGCTTTCTAACAAGGAGGGCAGATGGGTTGCCATAGATGTAGAATTTTCTGGTGTAAGGTGTTCTCTGGTTAATATTTATGCCCCAAACATGGACTCTCCAGACTTTTTAATTGGTATTTGTAACATGGTAAAACAAATGGGAAATCAATGTGTGATTATTGGAGCGGACTTAAATCAAGTGAGGAACCCAATGTTGGATAAATCCAAGCTATTAAACACAAGGCCGGTACAGAAATCTCAACTAGCAATTGATGTTATGGAGGAAGAACTGGGATTAACTGAAATCTTTAGGCTCCTACATTCTCAAGAAAGAAATCATACATTTTACTCAAACTCACATAATTCATATACTAGGATAGATTATTTTTTAATATCTAAACAGCTGGTATCTATTATTGTCAGCACATTAGTCAGATTCAGCAGAGTTCTTCAGAAAGGGAATCAAATATTTTGGGACTGCTCTTGCATCTTAAAGTAAGACATTCCAAAGGGAAATTCCAAAAAACCTTCAGAATTCTGGAAGAATGGGCAAGACCTTAAAGGTGCTAGTGATAACGAGTTTGGCTAACCAGGTTCTGTGCCTAGCAAGATGGATGAGGTTGATGACATAAGTAATAGCAGTCACACTGCGGTGAGGTATTTTCTTGTTTTGGGTTTATGTCTCGTCATTTCCTGTTTTATTTTGAAGAGTAACTCTCCTCTTGTTTCAGGTCACTTGTCCTTCCTCATGTCTCCAGTCTGATTGTCTCCCCGATTACCCGATTGTATCCACTCGTTCCCCATTACCTCCATCCATAGGAGTGATTTTTTAGTTACCTCTTAGATTCTCATAGTAGATAGTTTATCCTCTGTTTTCAGAGTGATTTTTTGTTACTTGTAGATTTTCCCTGTCTTTAGTTTTTTGCCTCCTGTTGGAGTGAGCCTTAGTTTTAGAGATAGTTTTTTATTTCATTTGTAATTTTCTTAGCTCTTTTCTTTCTTCTCTTCAGAGATTATTCATTTACATAGCCGTGCGTCTTCAAGTTCAAGACAAGCTTCAGGTATTTTGATAGCCATTTGTTTTTGTCTCTCTGTATGAGGTATTACCTGGCTGCCTTAAAATAATAAAGTCAGCTTAAATATTTACCTGCTCTGCATCTGAGTCCTGCCTGAGTCCAATCCTGACAATAGTAGAGTATGTATGTGTTGCACCACCAAAACGATGAGCAAAACAAACAATTTATTACAACATGCCCTCAATTCAGTAGCACACATTTACAGCCAGGCATAACAACTGAATCCTGTTGTCTTTCTAAAACAGGCAGTGCTGTTTTTAAAAGGGACAGTTCAACTCTTTTTCTTCTCAAAATTGTAAAAAATAAAGGTGAATAACACTGCTAACAATATAATAACAACCAATGCAACTTTCCAAAAATAATTGTATGACGCACATTAATTTGATTGGACACACTGATAATAGTTTCAGTATGAGGAACACTAGAGCCAACATAAACATCAATATGGTGCAAAGCCCAGATGAGTGATGAGAGTCTCTTTCTCAATCAAAGAGTAGTTTAACTGATATGCATTGAACTTTTTGGAATAAAAACTCATGGGACGATCCATTCCATCATCCCCGGCCTGCAACAACACTGCACCAGCCCCCACGTCACTGGCATCCACCTGTAACGTATAAGGTTGGCCCATGCGGGAGGCTGCAAGAATAGGAGGCAAGCACAGAATAGCCTTACATTGTCAAAAGCCAGCTAATAATAATCGGACAGATGAAACAGGCTTTACCCTTTAACAAATCAGTCAGGGGAACTATCACAGTTCAAATTTCTGCAAAAATTGTGATGTAGCCAACTAAACTGAGGAAACATTGTAGCTTTTTCTTAGTGGTGGGCACTGGAAAGTTCTCAATATCCCTGCACACACTTTCCCTGACCTACAACTTTGTCAAGGTAGGTGACTGTAGCCTTGGCAAACTCACACTTAGCCAGGTTCACTGTGAGGCGTGCAAGCAGAGATGCATAGCAGAGATGCATAGCAGCAGTAATAATACCAGAAGTATCGAAATGTAGATAATGATAATGACAATCAAGTATACAGAAGGTATTATGGTGATTTTGATAACAATGGTAGTAACAATAATGGTAGTAGCTGTACTGGGTCTTAACAGATTTAAATCAGATTATGACTAAACACTAGTAATTGCAGTAGGTTTTGAGCAGGACGACAGCAGGACCGCAGCAGGAGGTCCAGTCATGATCGCTAGGAATCTGCGGGACAAGAAAGCACAGGGACTCCAGGGAAGAAGTTGGGTTAGTAATATGCATTAATGGGACATGAATGTGTGCAGAAGGAGAGGGAGAGGAAGAAAGAGCTCAGTGCGTCATGGGAGGGCCCCCGGCAGTCTAAGCCTATAGCAGCATAACTAGGGGCCGGCCTAGGCCAGCCCTAACTATAAGCTTTATCAAAGAGGAAAGTTTTTAGTCTACTCTTAAATATAGAGAGGGTGTCCGCCTCCCGGACCGAAACCGGAAGATGGTTCCATAGTAGAGGAGCTTGATAACTAAAGGCTCTGGTTCCCAATCTACTTTTGAGGACTCTAGGAACCACAAGTAGCCCTGCATTTTGGGAACGCAAAGTTCTGGTGGGATAATAGGGTACTATTAACTCTTTAAGATAGGATGGTGCCTGACCGTTCAGGGCTTTATAAGTGAGGAGGAGAATTTTAAAATCTATCCTGAATTTTACAGGTAGCCAATGTAGATGTCAGTAGTCGTGCTGCAGCGTTCTGGATTAGCTGGAGAGTCTTTATGGATTTACTGGGGCAGCCTGAAAGAAGGGAGTTACAGTAATCTAGTCTAGATGTAATGAATGCATGGACTAATTTTTCTGCATCTTTCTGACTCAGGATGTGCCTAATCTTTGCGATATTTCGGAGGTGAAAGAATGCAGTCTTTGAAATATTTGCTATGTGCGAGTTAAAGGACATGTCCTGGTCAAAGATAACTCCTAGATTTCTTACAGTGGAGCTTGAGGCCACGGCTAAGCCATCTATCAATGCAATATCACTGCATAATTTATTTGGGGTGTTCGGGGCCCAGAACAATAACTTCGGTTTTGTCTGAATTTAGAAGTAGGAAGTTGCTGGTCATCCAGGTTTTTATGTCTTTAAGACATGCCTGAAGCTTGACTAGCTGATTTGTTTCATCTGGTTTCATTGATAAGTACAATTGTGTGTCATCCGCATAACAATGAAAATGTATGGAGTGTTTCCTAATAATATCACCAATGGGGAGCATATACAGGCTGAATAATATTGGCCCAAGGACAGAACCTTGGGGAACTCCATGACTAACTTTTGAGAGTGTGGACGATGTATCATTAACATGAACAAATTGAAATCGCTCTGATAAATAAGACTGAAACCAGCTTAATGCAGTTCCTTTGATGCCAATTAGGTGTTCCAATCTGTGCAGTAATATAGAGTGGTCAATGGTGTCAAATGCAGCACTAAGGTCTAACAGTACAAGGACAGAGATAAATCCCTTGTCTGATGCCAGGAGGAGGTCATTTGTGACTTTGACCAATGCTGTTTCTGTGCTATGATGAGCTCTAAAGTCAGATTGAAAAGTTTCAAATAAGTTATTATTTTGAAGAAAGTCATATAACTGATTGGCGACTGTTCTTTCAAGGATCTTGGAAAGAAATGGAAGGTTAGATATTGGTCTATAGTTGCTTAAAACCTCTGGATCAAGTGTGTGTTTTTTAAGGAGAGGTTTGACTACAGCTATTTTAAAGGACTGGGGTACATAGCCTGTTATCAGGGACAGATTGATCATGTCTAATATACAGGTGCTAAGTAAGGGTAAAGCTTCTTTGAGAAGTTTGGTAGGGATGGGGTCTAAGAGGCATGTTGTTGGCTTGGATGAATATATGAGTGAGTATAGCTGATGGGGATCAATAGGTGAGAAGCAGTCAAGATGATTATCTGTTTCTACTGTTGGTTCTAAGACACTAATGTTTGATGTTACATCAGGATCAGTTGAGGTCAGTAGGTGCTGAATTTTGTCTCTAATGTTTAAGATCCTTCCAACCCTGAAAGCACGATATTCATAAGGCACTGAAATGTTGCAGGACTAAAACTCATAACTGTGTAAGAAAACAAACCATCCATCCATCCATCCATTTTCTATACCGCTTATCCATCAGGGTCGTGGGGGAGCTGGAGCCTATCCCAGCTGACTACGGGCGAGAGGGGGGGTACACCCTGGACTGGTCGCCAGTCAATCGCAGGGCCAACACACAAAGACAGACAACCATACACTCTCACACTCACACCTAGGGGCAATGTAGAGTAGTCAATTAACCTAATGTGCGTGTTTTTGGTATTGTGGGAGGAAGCCAGAGTACCCGGAGAAAACCCACGCAGGCACAGGGAGAACATGCAAACTCCACTGAAACTCGAACCTGGAACCCTCTTGCTATGAGGCGACAGTGCTAACCACTGTACCACCGTGCCACCCAGAAAACAAACCAGATGGAGTAATACAAGCAAAAATTTCTTTTGCTCTTTCAGATAGTGGGACTTGCCAATAGCTTTTCAGCAGATCAAATTTATTGACAAATTGAGCAGATCCAACCTGGTCAATAAAAGGGATGTGCATCTGGTTTGGTAACTGCATTTACTTTCTGGAAAAACCTAGAACTTTTGTCAGACTTTTCGACAAGTAAGCAGGGTGAAGCCCAGCTTGAAGATGAATGCTGGGCAATGCCATTTTCAAGCATCTATTTAGTTTCTGCTTGCATTAGTTTGCGCTTCTCTTCAGGTACACGATAAACATGCTGGCGGATGGGCTGCGCATCGCCTACGTCTATGTCGTGCTCTATAATATGAGTTTGAGTAGGCGTATCCCCAAACAAACAGGAATAGCTATGGATTAAAACGTACAACTAGCCCAGCACTAAGTTCAAGATGTGTGAATCATATGCCTGCTGCATATGATCCCTCAAAATTTTAACAGGCACCCTGACATTACCTTCACCCAGAGAGACCCAGCCATCAGACACAAAGGCAGAGAAATCAGGTTCTTCCAATCTGCTGGGTTTTGGTTATGCTCCTTTTGGACAGTCCGTGTCTCCTGCCGATCCTTGGCCATGAAAGCTGTATTCTTCCTGTTTAACAGTCCTTTCATGCCCTATGTTCTCCCTGATTTGTTGTTGTGAAAATGGCAAACCTTTTTTGAGGGAACAGTGGTGTCCTCACAGAAACAGATGTAGTCTGTGATGCAATGAGAAAGCCCCTCAATGTCCTCACCATACTCCTCTTGGAACAACTCCCAATCTGTGGTGTTAAAATATTCCTGGAGAATCTCCTCTGTGTCCTTAGACCAAACTTTAGTGGCTTCTAGGTGGCTACAAGGTGAATCAGGTTGTGATGATTCTCCAAGTGTGGGAGGGTGGTGAAGATCGTCATGTTTACATAGAAGAGGTATGAAATCTTCCACCCTCATTGCACAGTCTGCATATTGCTTGTAATTGGTCACGACAGAAGAGAGAGAGAGAGACATGGTTAAAATCCTCTGTGATCACAATGAGTGTCCTGGCATGTTGCGTTTGAAGTCTTGCAATGACTGAGTGGGAGATGTCACATGCACCCTTCTCAGAGGCAGACATTGGGATGTAAACAATCCCAGCAACCCCAGTCTTGTGAGAACTCCCATGGTAGATTTTATGGTCTGAGACCTACTAGCAAAAGTGCTGAGTGCAGACACGTACCCAGCGATATGTCCAGCTTTTCACCACTTAGAGTTAATAAAGCTAGCAAGACCCCCCCCCCCCCAACCACTCTGTTTTCCTCTGTCCACCCACACTACTGTGTAATCAGCTAGTTTGAGCAGACTGTCCAGTGTATTCTTATTCATCCATGTCCCTGTGAACCAGAGCAAATTGCACTCCCTGTAGACTCGCTGGTTGTTTACCAAAGCTGTGATTTCGTCTATCTTGTTGGTGAAGCTCCTCACGTTAGGAGAGAGGAAGAAACAGTGTCACTTTCCTCCCTGTTCTTTTCCTCTCCTGGACCTTCACTTCCGCTCTCTTTTTGCGATGTCAGTATCTGTATATTCCCCCAGGAATGCGAGAAGAAGGGACTCTGACACCTCACTGGAAACTCAGAAGCTCATTGCACATGTAAATAGTGATTTTTAGTGCAAAACAGCAGTGAAGTACAAACATTCACACTTATATTTAAAAAAAGTTACAAAAAAGCAGACACACAGAAATAAAAAAATAAAAAGGTAGAAAGAGGTAGAAAGAGAATTGCTGCAACAGGCTGACGATCACACCTGGAAATAAGATGTGTGTGTATATATATATAGTACACAGCATGCAAATCCTATGTTACTGATCCTTGCTTTTTGGTTAAATAAATTACTTACTGTTTAATCCTTTGAACTGGTGTGTCTCATATTTGTCATGGCCCAAGAGCCAGGTTATCACAGGAAGTCTGAGTGAGAGTCAAGGCCATGTTTCATGCCACATCACAGCCATAATTTCATTAGTAAAGAGCTGTGGACTGGTGCCGTCAACAACGGTGAATAATTCATCCACATGAGCAGCACACAGAACCTTTAAAAAGGCCAGTGTAAGCAATCCTATAGGATTTGAAATGCAGAAACAAGCTTCTGACTTAAGTGGAGAAAATCAGTAGGAGAGGCCCTGTTCCTCTGATGCCGTTATCTGTCAAGCAATAAAGAAAGAGGAATAAAAAACTAAAGTGTTAATATCATAGAGGGAAACTGCTTAAATATATTTACAGGAGTTTGATTAAAGTCCTGAAATGCTTTTGTTTTATTGCAGGTATTGGCAAGTTTATCAATCTGACTAGACTCCCTTATCTCATACCCATTGTTCATAATGTTTTTGCAGATGCAGATCTTTTTGAGGGTGTTTTAAAGTAAGTCTGGTGTTATTTTACCAGAGGCAAGAGTGGCCAGTTAACCTAATGCGCATCTTTTTGGGACTCTGGGAGGAAGCTGGAGTACCTGGAGAAAACCCATGCAGGCACACAGAAGGGCCCAGACATGGATTTGAATCCCCAAACCCATTACTAACCACCCTGATTGTAGAACAATGCAACTTAATGTACCTTTTTCCTAGAACAGATCACATATAGAAAAAGAATACATTTCTGTCAATATTTTGTTGAGTATTTTTGCACTTTTCATTCCTTCTAATTGTACAATAATTTTGAACAGGCACTTTTGCAGTAACCTTCTTTGACTGACAGGCCCACTTTTGCACATGTGCAGAGTGAATTGGGCAGCTGGTACTATTTTTATTTACTAATTACTACTGACAGTCACTCCTGGCTGTGTGAGCTATTATTATGTTATTGACCACTGGGGATTGCTCTGACAATGATGTTCATGAGTTTTATGGTTAAAGAGTATAACATCATATTAAGTAGGGAGGGTTGCTTGCTCCAGGTCCTTTTATTTATTTTTTTTTTCCCATCATCACTATTTTTAAAATTGTCATGGACAGTCCTGTCATGTGCTTCTTCAATGATAGTCTTTGTACAGTGCCAGAAATAATCTAGCAAGGCCACCAAAAGTGGCTTACTAACACAATTGCATCTGGCTGCCCTTGGTCAATTGTTTCTCCATGAAAGTAGAGGTCAACATCAGGCCTATTTGAATAACTACTCACAAACTGGAAAGTTCTTGCACAAGGGAGCTCACTGGCACAAAGGAAGAAGATATATCACAGATCATAGTTGATTTTAGGATCAGTTCATTGTTGATGTTGGTCTGTACACAGAAATTTGAATGAATGTTGATAGCTACACAATTGCCAAGCACAAGAGTGCTAGGAGTTTGCAGAGTTTATCTTTTTGACCTTCTGCCCTGTGCTGCTCTCACTCATATTTACTTAAAGTTTTTCCTGATGTGCTCAGCCGCATGAGAACAAAGAACAACTGAAAGCGTTTGAAGACTCTCTCTCTGTGCCGCCCTGCCATCCTCTGACAACAAGAGGTCATGTCATTATTGCTTCCCTATGGGAAGGGAAGCATCCATACGAGCACCCTAATCAGAACATGGACTCCCTGGCTCAATCATCCCTGTCAGGGGCAATAATTATTCTCCCGTCATCTTAATTAAAAGTTGGCCTAGTAATTAAGAGTCATTGTTTACCTTGCAGGGGCAGCATTGATATGCATGTCATCACTCACTATTCCTGGCTTTCACTGCCCTTACTCTGCTTCAGGCTATGAGCCTGTCACTCTTCTCTTCTTTTATTGATGCTCTTTTCCTGTCAGAAAGGCACTATGGGCTTGAGGGGAACCTCCACCAACACCCAATTATCCCATATTTGCTGATTGTCCCAGAAAGGACAATGGTGGCGCACTTTGATGTGTGGAACACCTTCCCAGGAGGTAAGATAGTGGCATAAGAGGAGTACAGAATGAAGAAAAGGCAAATCGAGGTCAGAGATGGAGTGCTGCAGCTTGGTTCAGTGGAGTATGTGTGGGGAAAATGAGGTGAAATTATCTTCTCTGGTCAAAGAGGCTGGGGCAGAGAACCTGTGGACAGAACTGTGGAGTATGGATGGAGAGCATTCCCACTCAGTTTCTCTGTGGTTTGTGTCGGTACAATGTACACACATTACTAACGCTTGCATCAAAATGAATAATCGTTTGCATGTAGCTGTTAAAGCTAACAATGTAGCAGAGTAGAGTTGTTATCCTTCACTGGATGTAACACTTGGAGTGTGAGAGGGCACTTTATGCTGCAAACATAAGTGCTAGACTCCTTCAAGGGACAAATGTTTTCTCCAGGACCAGTAAGCCAAAGCTTGGCATGAGCTCAGTGACTGGTATGTCATACTTTCTTAGAATATTATATGTCCAGTGTGTGATGTGTTTCAACTGACTAGTTTAAAACCATCAATGTCTTCTAGTAACAACATTTATATTTAACTAATTAGCAACAGTGAATGTATTTTAAAGGAAACATCATACCAGCTAGGTTAGAATTTGTAGTAACACAATGCAGAAGCTTTGTTAAATGATGTATTTGACATGTAAATGTTGAACTGCAGACTAGATTCAAGATGTGAAACAATCTCTGGTATCAAAGCCCTGCTCTTTGTACTCCTACCACATGTGCAGAGTGAATTGGGCAGCCGGTACTATCAATCAAGAGTTTAATCAACAACAGCTATATACTATATACTATGTATGTATAATATGTAGCCTATGTATGTATGAAAGCATGATGGTAATTGTGGAGGCAAAATCCAAAATATATTAAAATCCATGGAAAGCTTTGCTGCTTTGCTTTACATTATTGGCTTGGTGCCTCATGCTGACATTAGACTGACTGATGATTCTAGCTACAAACAACTTTCCCGTGGTATTCCACATTCCAGCCTTCTCCAGGCAGCAAAATCACATTTAAAAAGGCACATGTTTGGAAGCCATATGCAATAAGCTTATTTAAAATGATCAGTGAGTATTAATAGTCCATTACAGCACCCATACCATTCTCTAATCAATATAGCTCAGCCATTCATCAGTAATTTGTGTTAAGATACAATTACACAGTACAAGTATAGTGCTCTTCCTGAAATGCATGTTGAAATTCACACTTCAGGCAATTAGCAAGAAAGTAATTAGAAATCAGATAAAATATGCTTGTTCATGAGTTTGCTAAGCAAAGGAAATTCACTGAATTTACTGTTTACTTAACTTTTAATCTCTAGCAGTTTACTGCTTACCTTTTTACCATTTCAGTTAATTTGGCCAAAGCAGGATGCTCTGAATGATAACATAGTCTTTGGTTAACTTACCATTACTGAATTAATTTATTAAAACTAATTATAAACTGTCTTGTCACCACCATTGTCCTTTAACAATAATATACACATCACTCATAACATAATAACACATAATTAAGTAAGTCAACTCATAACAGAACTACTGAGCACAACCACAAATCAAGCAAACCAGACTGATGTATACCACTAAAGATTACCAATCATCATTTAGCACAGTGCTTCTCAAATAGTGGGGCGCGCCCCCCTGGGGGGGCGCGGTGCGATGCCAGGGGGGGCGCGTGTGACCTGGGGAACATGCTTTTTTTGCCGTACTAGAATAAAGTGTAATTGCACATCCACTACAGTAGTTGGCAGTGGCGCTCTCATTGTCAGAGTGTGCGCAGGGAGTATTAGCTCTATGGTGTAGCGGCTTTTTTGCACCGAGCAGGCGATATGAAGTGCAGTAAGCGAACCCTTAAGAGACAACATGAAGAAATTTTTAACAGGGATGAGAAGAAAGGCGGAGAGAGACGAAGATAATGAGACAAAAGTAACTCACCCGAAAGCTAAGACGAGGAAATATGACGAAGCATATGTAGCGCTTGGCTTCACTGTGACTACAGTGGGAGACGAAAGACCGGTGTGTTTACTGTCTAAAAATGTTGGCAGCGGACAGCATGAAGCCAAATAAATTAAGGCGCCACTTGAAGACATTACATCCCAATCATGCTGATAAGCCGCTGGAGATTTTTCAGCCAAAACGTGCCGAATATTGCCAACAATCATCCCGCTTTGTGAATGCTACTTCAGTAAACCAGCGAGAATTGTTAGCATCCTATTATTACATATTATTACATATTATTATTATTACTATTATTTATAGTCGCGGGGGGGGGGGGGGCGCGAATTGTTTTCTACTTGCTGGGGGGGGGGCGCAACAGAAAATAATTGAGAAGCACTGATTTAGCATTACATTAACTTAAATTCCTACCATTCCTACATCAATACAGTTAACTATGTAAATAACTTTAAAATGTGACTTTAAATCCCCTATAAAACATTGGTTATTGAAAAAGGCAACTGTTCTTAGGATTTACACGGATATTCCAGAATTCAGATTGCTGCTGAGATGTGGGAATGAATAAAATATTACAATGCATCTGAAAGCACTGTATGCCATTCACCATGTCCACACATCTCTTTGTTTGTTTCCTTAAATGCCTTTCTTCATTCTGTCTTCCTTGAGTCCCTCCCTTCATTCCCTTGGACCTCTGACCTAAACGTATGTCAGATCAGGTTGAAAATATAGGCAAACATACGGTAGACTCTTTATTCTAATGTGCACCTGCAGCTGATGAGCTCTTTGTCCATCCATCCACCCATCCAGGCAAAAAAAAAAATGCAGCCATTATGGCCATTACTGTTTCGCCTTGAAGGCTTCTGTTTGTTCACCCTCTCTTTCCCTCTCTTATTTCTCCCATCTCACCTCTCCCATCGTGCTGCTGCTGTAATACCAAACTGCAACTGAATTCCAAATGAAATTTAAGCCGTGGTGGAATAAAATTGATGTGTTGAATGTTAAGCTCTGCATTAAAGTATGATGATAATGGTCTGGTGTTTTACAAGTCATCTCGATGGTCCCAGTCCCCAGTGTGCCCCTCAATCTCTCCCAACCACAATCCCTTCTTACACCTTTAATCTTACCTAGCCTGGAGCTAAAATAAATCCCATCTGCTGTAAACGCCAAGGCAATACAACTGATTCTCTAAGTATTGATCACTTTTCCAAATGTCACTCACAGCCCCTTGCATTTCACTTGCTTTGTTGCTGAGGAAGTGGCAGGTGGGGCAGTGTGGTGGTGCAGCTGTTAGCACTGTCGCCTCACAGCAAGAGGGTTCCAGGTTTGAACCATGAACCATTAAAACCATAGGTTTTTAATATACATGAGTTCTATATGCTAATAAACAGTGCTGGCGTATGATTTTAAGTGGATATTGTTTCTTTTCAAAAACGAACAGCTGAAATGAACAACTTTTCAGATTGAGCAGATTGATTTTTTTTTGTGCCACAGGAACACCCACAACCCATGTTTGGTGAGCTGTGGGTTCTTTGGTTATGCTTAGACTGTATCTGAGGCTGAATGTTGTAAAATATTGTGAAATTGATGGAAAGGTCTTCAACCGCGCTGTAATGGAAAAACAACCCCAATCATTTTGTATTTTTTATATTACAAGGCAAACAATACATTCTAGAATTACGATTCCAGACATATGCTGCTGTGCTCATTTATGTTTTTTTGTCTCCTAGGAAAAGCAAGCAGAGTCAAATAGACCTTCGAAGGCATGTGGACGGCATCTTCCTCTGCCAGAGCCAGAGAAGAAGAAAAACACATTTTTAAACCCCCATTTTTACTCTAAAGTCATCATCATGCCATGGTTTTGGGTTTAGTTTGTTGTTTGTTGTCTAATTTTTTTCAGGCATTGGGATTGTCCTAATCAGTTTGTCAGTATTGTGTCAGTCATGTATCAGTCATGTGTCCTTGAATTTCCTGCCTCCTTCTTTGGTTGTTTTTTGCCTCTTTAAACTGCTGATCTGGTTTTCACACATGCCTTTCTTAACTGTTAAATTTTCTTTTAGGCAAGATTTCTTTGGACCCATGTAGCAAAACAACACAATAATTCACAGGTTTGTAAAGAGTGTTCTTAGCTTAACAGAGATTGCAATACTGAAGTCCAGGATTCGGGCAGGCGGAGAGGAGATGCTGAGGGTGATGGTCTGAAGATAAATCCAAATGGAAGAGTGAAGCTGAGAGGTCTTGAGGCAGGGTTCAGGTTCAGGAGCAGGGATATCCAGTAAGCAGTCTTGAAGCTGTTTGTGGAATGCAGGAGGCATCTGAAAATTTAATCTGAAGCACATGGTAACAGGGAATAACGATGGAGCAGGAAACAACCTTTTCCAGTAGTTGAATTGAATTGCATTTACTAAAGTAATATACTGCATTTTCACCTGATCCTCTGTAGAACATGTCCTGGTCTGGCCTTGTCCCGTCACTATTCCTCTGTGCTGCTTGCATTGTGATCACATACTGTTATTTTACCAGGAGATTAATGACTTACCTTGATGATCATTTTAATTTGGTACGTTAAATGTTCTGCTATTACTCATTTTTCTCTGCTGTGCATCAGACAGTTGCCTCCACATACTTATTACACACTATTTACACACTTTTCCAAATGTCACTCACAGCCCCTTGCATTTCACTTGCTTTGTTGCTGAGGAAGTGGCAGGTGGGGCAGTGTGGTGGTGCAGCTGTTAGCACTGTCGCCTCACAGCAAGAGGGTTCCAGGTTTGAACCATGAACCATTAAAACCATAGGTTTTTAATATACATGAGTTCTATATGCTAATAAACAGTGCTGGCGTATGATTTTAAGTGGATATTGTTTCTTTTCAAAAACGAACAGCTGAAATGAACAACTTTTCAGATTGAGCAGATTGATTTTTTTTTGTGCCACAGGAACACCCACAACCCATGTTTGGTGAGCTGTGGGTTCTTTGGTTATGCTTAGACTGTATCTGAGGCTGAATGTTGTAAAATATTGTGAAATTGATGGAAAGGTCTTCAACCGCGCTGTAATGGAAAAACAACCCCAATCATTTTGTATTTTTTATATTACAAGGCAAACAATACATTCTAGAATTACGATTCCAGACATATGCTGCTGTGCTCATTTATGTTTTTTTGTCTCCTAGGAAAAGCAAGCAGAGTCAAATAGACCTTCGAAGGCATGTGGACGGCATCTTCCTCTGCCAGAGCCAGAGAAGAAGAAAAACACATTTTTAAACCCCCATTTTTACTCTAAAGTCATCATCATGCCATGGTTTTGGGTTTAGTTTGTTGTTTGTTGTCTAATTTTTTTCAGGCATTGGGATTGTCCTAATCAGTTTGTCAGTATTGTGTCAGTCATGTATCAGTCATGTGTCCTTGAATTTCCTGCCTCCTTCTTTGGTTGTTTTTTGCCTCTTTAAACTGCTGATCTGGTTTTCACACATGCCTTTCTTAACTGTTAAATTTTCTTTTAGGCAAGATTTCTTTGGACCCATGTAGCAAAACAACACAATAATTCACAGGTTTGTAAAGAGTGTTCTTAGCTTAACAGAGATTGCAATACTGAAGTCCAGGATTCGGGCAGGCGGAGAGGAGATGCTGAGGGTGATGGTCTGAAGATAAATCCAAATGGAAGAGTGAAGCTGAGAGGTCTTGAGGCAGGGTTCAGGTTCAGGAGCAGGGATATCCAGTAAGCAGTCTTGAAGCTGTTTGTGGAATGCAGGAGGCATCTGAAAATTTAATCTGAAGCACATGGTAACAGGGAATAACGATGGAGCAGGAAACAACCTTTTCCAGTAGTTGAATTGAATTGCATTTACTAAAGTAATATACTGCATTTTCACCTGATCCTCTGTAGAACATGTCCTGGTCTGGCCTTGTCCCGTCACTATTCCTCTGTGCTGCTTGCATTGTGATCACATACTGTTATTTTACCAGGAGATTAATGACTTACCTTGATGATCATTTTAATTTGGTACGTTAAATGTTCTGCTATTACTCATTTTTCTCTGCTGTGCATCAGACAGTTGCCTCCACATACTTATTAGGAATGGGCAGAAAGTTATAAAGCAATGATAGAGAGAAACTGAGCATCCTTGTAACCATAGTAACTCTTTCATTCCTGCCAAGATGCACAAAGAGGGATAGAGAGGAGAGAGAGAAAGACGATGTGCTGCCAGAAGAGATGCTGAGATTACAGCATGCATGGAAGTAAGATTTCTGGATATTTCCAGTGCTGGGCAGGTTACTTTCAAATTCAAATATATTACATATTACTAGTTACTTTACAATGTCACTGTCACAGAGTAATGAGTTAATTTCATAGCATTTAAACAAAGCACAAAAGCTCAGATTTAGTACAGTTAATGAACAGGTTACACAGCGGAATTTTGAATTGTCACTAAAAGACAGGGAACTTAACAGTAACAACAGCTCAGTTCCATTAAGTAACACTCACAGTGAAAAGCATGTACAATTGCAGGATCTTCCTTAAGCAAAACGCAGCAAAGATTAATACATCTGTGTCCTGCCGTCAAATGTCAAAATGTCAACTGTAAAACCAATCAAAAAGTCTAGTAGTGGCCGATATCGTGTAGCCTAAGGGAGGCCTCTGACTGATTGATTCCACCCCCGCAAAAAAAAAAAATAAATAAAAAAACAACAACAAAAGGACAAAGTAAGTCCGTATCATGCAGCCTACTCAAGGTTTCTCCCTGTTAAAAGGGAGTTTTTCCTTGCCACTGTCTGCTTGCTCGGGGGTTCAGGCTCTGGGTTTCTGGAAAGCATCTAGAGACAATTTTGATTGTATAAGGTGCTATATAAATAAATAAATTGAAATAAATTGAAATTGAGCCTTCAAGAGATGTTTAGTATGTTTTACATGACATGATAATGTTGCACTGGACATTGTCAGATGGTTACTTTGCTGTGACATCTGTGGAAGATTGCAACATCTACAATTGGTTTAAAGTCTCATATTATTGCCCAATATGTTTTCATCATGGGTGGCATGGTGATGCAGTGGTGGTGCAGTGGTTAGCACTGTCGCCTCATAGCAAGAGGGTTCCAGGTTCGAATCCTGGTCTCCTCTATGAGGAGTTTGCATGTTCTCCCTGTGCCTGCGTGGGTTTTCTCCGGGTACTCCGGCTTCCTCCCACAATACCAAAAACATGCACATTAGGTTAATTGGCTACTCTAAATTGCCCCTAGGTGTGAGTGTGAGAGTGTGTGGTTGTCTGTCTTTGTGTGTTGGCCCTGCGATTGACTGCCGACCAGTCCAGGCTCCAGCTCCCCCGTGAGAGATCACATACAGAAGCTTTTTATTTTTAAAAAATATTTCAATGCAAATATACAATTTTAAGCCACAACTACAACAGTTTGAAAGCTGACAAGGTTCAGTTTGTTCTGTTCAGATTTCCAGTTATCTCTATCTACCTCTTTTCCTTCCTGGCCCAAAATGACCCTGAAGTGTGCCCAAGCTGAGCTGACCACCAAGCATATGTGAGTGAAAAAAATATGGCTATATAAAGACTTAGGACTTCCTACAGACGTGACTATCAAAGTACTATACATGTTATTTATTAGAGAAGTTAGTCCTAGTGAAAAAAAGAACTCATTTGTACTCACAGTTGCTGCAATTACTTATTCATTTTGTATTAATGTTTGGAGTTTGTATGTATAGAAAAGAAAAGACAACCATGCACAAACTGCAAGAGGTGGGTTGACTGTAACATTCATTCACATTTTTCATTCACAGAGTTGAAATATTTCACAAACTCTCTGCAGGAACAATTGTCATACCTGAAAGAACCTGAAAGTGATGCATGACATCCAACATTTGGGACAGCTGAAAGAGGACTAGAGAGTACTGGAGATCATGTGTGTGTTGTCCCAGCCTGGTGTTTAGCTGGGTTCACTGGCAGTAGAGCTGAGCTTCATTGTCCAAGGTGACTACCATGATCTGAGGTTGTGACTCAGGCACAAGCTATAGGGCTAACAGTAGCTATAGCTACAGCCGAGAATGACTACACCCAAAGATAATCACAGAAAACATTATAGTGAGCGGCAGTTGGTGGTGTGGTGATGTGCTGCCCCCAGTCCACTAATTCAAAAGTTGTTATTCATGCATGTACCCTGCGGATGTTTGAAAACAAATCAATCGATAATACAATCTAGCTCATTTTTTTTTCACAGATGTACACAATTCATGCGGGCCACACTCTCAGGTTGAAAAATCCAGAATTCTGGATTAATTCTGGATTAATTTGTTTTAATTAAAGCAACTCTGTATATGATTTTATTTTTTGTGATACTGACTGCGGACAGTGGTGGCTTAAAAAGGACAGTGTGGTAGACAACATTAGAAGTGACTGGAACCAGCACAGTAGGATTGTCTTATTTTTATAGAAAAAAAAAAATGGAAATATTAATGAAAAAAAATTACATGTGCTGTGATTGCCTAATCCATTGCCCTCGTTATGCCCTTGCCTTAAAGTGATGATTTGTAACAGATGGGCAAAAACTTTGGGGAAAATATATATACATATATATATATATATATATATATATATATATATATATATATATATATATACATATATATATATGTATATTTTCCTTTCTTGTAAATACTTTATTCTTCATTTTTATTATTATTATTGCTATTTTGTATTTTGTATGGTGCACAGGACAGAGAAAAATCCAGAGTCAAATTCCTTGTATGGTCACACATACTTGGCGAATAAAGCTGATTCTGATTCTGATTCTGATTCTGAAAATACAAACAAATCTGCAGAGTGAAGGGACATGTTCGTATCTTCATTCAGAATCTCCCCAGTGTCAAACGCTGTCTGAAAACGGTAATAAAAAACTACTATGGTGGGCTACTAATTCTGATTTCTATTGGTTTAAGTGAACTCTTTAGTCCTAATCTGCCTCCAACATCACAGAGAGTGCGACATAAGACACAAAAACTATGCACACATTTGTATGCATAAACGTGGTTCCATAAAGTAAACCATTAACTTTGTTCTGGGAATGAGTCCTCCTTCCTATTAGCCCTCCCTTCCTCTCATTACTTCCTCTCGTCCCGATGCCACCCTTGGTGAATGTGTTAATGTATTATCATGTCATTAGAGTTGATTCAGGGTGATAAATGAACTGCTGTTCCCACACACAACTACACACACACACACACACACACACACACACACACAAGCAGTTTTTTATGTTTTCATGTGCTATGGGGACATAGACTTACATTCATTTCCCGGAGACTTACTCTTACCATAACCATAACCATTATGTGCGGGTCTGCACAATGTGACTGTGTGAACAAATTTTTGTCCCCACAACTACAGGAATATGCATGGACACACGTGCACACACACCACTGATAAAACTGCCCGATCTGGATCACTGTTCTGGGAAGAGGATGTGCTTGACGGTGGTAGAGAGGCTGTCACTGCCTCAAGGAGGTGATGTTGTGGGTAACCCTAACCCCTGCAGGATTATCCTCCACCCCCTGCCTCCTCAGTACTTCCTGATTCCCTCAGACATTATAATCCCTCCCTGTGGAGTGTGATGAGTTAGTTCATCTGTACAGGAGCTCAGTAGCTATGACAGATGCACACAGACTCTATATGCACATTCAAATGTTTACTTGTACACCAGAACATATGGAGAGAGCCCAGCAAACAATTTGATAGTAGCTGCTCTGCATGTTGTGAAACTGGGACCTACCTCATGTGAAACCAGTTTGTAGGAATTCTTTAACCTCAACAGCTTTTAACTTTAATTTAAGTTGCCCCTGTTCATGCTGTTAAAAAAAGTATTAACATATTAAATGCTCTATTGCAAAATGAAATTATGGTAGTTTTGGAAGAAGGCTGAAGACATCAGTTGTGGCTGAACTGTCTGTCTGATCACTTGCCCTTTCGGGACAGCCATGGCCTGGAGAAGCGGCTTGTGACTGGAGGGTTGCCGGTTCAATTCCCTGGACCAGCAGGAAAAAAATGGGGGGGTGGGGGATTATCAATACTCTCCCCTTCCATTATTAACAGCTGATGTGTTGCATGTGTGTTCAGCCAAGGATGGGTTAAATGCAAAGGAAAAATTCAGTGTGTGTAAAAAATATACTGGCAATAAAAGCTGTTTCTTCTTCTTCTTCTTACATTGAAAAGCTTTTCAAAGTTCATTTGGGCAGCTTCACAAATTTGCTAAAAACATCAAGCACAACAATCTGAGTAATTCTGGCACTGAACAAGTGCCAGACATTCAATCTATAAAAATGAACAAAAGACAGACCACATGCAATTCAAAGATGACAGGTAATAATTGAATATATGAATAAATAATTAAAATATGAATGAATAGTAAGAACTGAGTGAGTGGATGAGATGTTGCATATCAGAAGAGATATTGCACTAAGACTGCAGGGCAAGATTTTGATTTATCAGCGTAACAGCCCATGGGTCTGTTTGTACATGCCTTCAGGCTTCCATATCTCCTACCAGAGGGCAGGAGAGAGAACAGTTTATGTCCTGGATGGGAGTAGTCTTATGTTCTCACAAAGTGTAGTCACTGCTGGGTGTTCTTCACTGCTGCAGAGGTGTCCAGCAGAGGTCCTCTGAGATTTGCACCCCCAAGAACTTGAAAGTAGAGTCTCTTTCCACCCTGTTCCCATTGTTGTGAAGGGGGGTGGGTTCTGCTTGGTGTCTTCTAAAGTCTATGATTAGTTTTGTAGGTTATTTGAGGATATTGGGTTTTATTTCTTCACCAACTTTTGGTTTTTTGTGAGCTGGCACAGGGGTCCAGGGAAGATCGTTGACTACGTCCTGTTATACCCTTCTGTGTTTATTGATATCCCTGAAGAGATGAGTCTACACTGGATCCCGATAATAGGTAAGTATGGTCCAAACAAAATCTCATCTGAAGTGCTATAGCGTTAAATAAATAATAAATAATAGATAATAAATAATAAGCAGGAGAAAGCCAATATATAGATAAATAAATAAATGTTATATCACAGCAAATCATGCATTTAAGAGTAAGTGCTTTATATAATAAATAATTCACACAATCCAAACAGTACTGTATCTCATGAATTCATCTGGTCAATCACAAATTAATATACCAATCATAAAATGTCATGCAATACAATTCAAGCATTAAAAGAACAAGTAAATGAGCAATTAATACCGGTAATAATAATAAAATTTATCAGGCCATGATGAGATAAACTTTAATATCCTTTTTTGTATAGTGGAAGACAAAGAAGTCCACTAATTCAGAATTAGCCCACTGTCAGAGATCTGTGGATTCATAAAAAAATTAATTAACTCATTAATTCTTCTTTTAGAGTGGTAGGGTGGTTCCACTCCCCCTCCCTAAAAAGTCTAGGTGAGATTAAGCCCCAGAGGGATCCTGGTCTTCAGCCTATTGATCCAACACCTCCATCTCCGCTGGGCTCGCGTCCACGTTGCGCACACTTCCAGGCCCATGACAGCCAACTGTTGTGTAGGATGGGAACGGAAGTGACTAACCAGTGGGGTTCGTAGTTTTCCTTCCCTAATATTATAGAGATGCTGTTTTATTCTGTCCTGAATGCTATCACTTGTCTCCCCTATGTATAATAGGTTACATTCCTGACATTCTATGCAATAGACTGCATTTTTCTCTTGTAGGGAGAAGTTTCCATTCACTGGAAGTCCTCTACCGCTGTGAGGATTGTACAGAAACTTTACACGCTTAAGAGTCCATTGGTATTGCAGTTTACTTTTCCTTTTTTCATTTTTCCGGGGGAGTGAGGTCCTAACCAGTGAGTCTTTTAAATTTTTATTTTTCCTCAGAGCTGAAATTATCTTATAATTCTTCAAGATAGGATAGTCCATCATGATATGTTCAAAATTATTTTTTAGTATATTATGCAGTTCCGTATATTGATCTTTTCAGTAGTGGTGGACTTCATGATAGACACCTCTGGCCGCTTACTGTGGGCATCCACAGCGACCAGAAACATTCTGTCTTCAAATGGACCTGCAAAAACAATGTGTATGCGATACCAAGGGTCCTGCGGTCCTGTTGCAGGTATGCATGGTTTAGGTTGATTTTATTGAACTTTTGACCTCCACTCAGTCCTGCAAACAAAGATGCATGTCTGCGCTCTAGTGCACAGAGCAAGGTCCACTGATTTCTTTTAGTGGTTTCCGGCAAATGAGTAGCTCCACAAATGGTAAAAGGTGGCTGCTTCTAAAGGGCTATTTTTTTTTTTTGTATTATGTCAGTTTGCCTTATTTGACTAAAGTTTCTTTATGGCTCTCGGGCATAGACAGTCATGGTCCCCAGATGATGACTTTTCCTGTTGTGCCTTGATGATGACATTTGAGGTTTTCGTGAATGGTGCAACAACTATGAATGAATTGTCTTGAAATTTAGTACATGTGTTCATGTGTTTTATCACCAGCTCAAATTCCTGTGTATACTGTACACTTTGCAAATAGAGCAATTCTGATGTCTTCCACAGGGTGAATGAGAGGAACTTTGGTGACCCTCTATTTTACCAGTGCCTGTAAAACTAATTTCCATCAGCTCTAAGAAAATGCTATCATGCAAACATGCTAAATGAACATGGTGATCTCAGTAAACATTATAACTGCTAAACAACAGAAGCTGACATTATTCCTGTGAGCATGTTAGAATTTAGCCCAAAGTGCAGCTTTGCCTTAGTGCAGTCTCAGAGCTGCTAGCATAAGTGGTAAATGATATATGGATTTATTTTTTTTACTTAATTTTTAATTTTATTTACTATTAATCCCAAGCCTGGGAATCTGCATTTAATCCATCATTGATTGAAACACATACACATGCAACATGCAATGAAACACACAGGAGCAGTGGGAGGAGCATCAAGCACCTGGGGAGCAAATTGGGGGTTAAGTGCTTAATGGGGGGGGCATCATTAATCACTTCACTACACCCAAATTTTTCTTGCCCATCCGGTGGGGGAATCGAACCAGCAACCTTCCGATCACAAGCCGCTTCTCCAACCTCTAGGCCATGGCTACCCCAGATTGTACTTAAATAGGACTCTTCTAGTCTGACCGACCACTCAAAGTGCTTTTCAACACAAGCTAGCATTCAAACATTTACATCATGCAAGGTGCCACCCACTCACCAGGAGCAATAACCATTCACCAACATGCACACTGATGGAACAGCCATCGGGAGAAATTTGGGGTTAAGTGTCTTGCCCAAAGACACTTCAAAATGTAGATGGCAGGATTCAGGGATTGAATCACCAACCTTTCGATTGGTGGATGACACCCCTACCTCCTGAACCACACCGTCCAGATGGAAATCTGAAACCCTTGACTGTAATAGTCATACATTCTGTCATAGTGTTAATATGGAATTCTAGAGAAAACAACGGTTGACTTGGCTGGCCAACGGTTGGCTGTGGGCATCCTCAAACCCCTTCAAAGAGCTCTATTGTCCCCACTTTGAAAATCATTTATTTACAACAACCTTGAACCCAAGAAAGGGGGGCCACAGCACACTCAGTTTGCAAATGGAGCAACATATCACAAGCTCAGTTGAGCTCAGGTGATTACACTTCATCACACCATGACACCAAGATGTGTGACAAAATCATCTAAACTCTTAGGCCTGTTTACTATTCCTGAGTCCATTACTTCATGGTCGCCAAATACTGACACTTTATCACTCCTTTCCTTTGATCTGTGGTTGACATATAAAGTCCCTCATGCCCCTCAAATTACATCCAAAAGCACAAGACACCCCTTCACCTTTGTGACCGACATGCAAAGCCTTCCTGCCACAAAGCCTGTCCAACATGTGATTAACAGGAAATGCTACTTCGTTTAAGTTTAGTCACGAAATGTACTTGGTTAGGTTTAGGAAAAGACATTTGGTTTCACACAACAAGTAAACTCTAGTCTCCTAGATGTACGTTCTGTGTCTGAACAAGAGGGACGCGCCAAAACAGCGGTGTCTGGCACCCTGGGAATGAGACTGGTCTCCATAAACAGCACCACACACAATGTGAGTTGCTGCCTCCGAGGCAGCTTTACTTCTTCTAGCTGGTGGCTTCACTAAAGTTTACTCCAGAGGGTGACTGGCGCCTTATTATAGACATCAAATCTCTTTTTGAAGTCCTCAGTAGTAAAGTGCTAGAGGACATTAATCAAGAGGAACAAGCTGCCGCTCACATCTGCTTTGAGTTGAGAGTGAGGCTGGCAGCTCCCTCTACCTGAATGTCTGTCACTGTCAGTCCTCTGGAGGTCTGACAGCCCCCCCACCACCACCAACTCATCAAACAGGATATATTTAGCCTAAAAAGCTGTGCATTCAGATCTGACTCCATTTAATTATATCCTTCAAGGTGCCTGTTAAGAGTTTCTGTTTAGGTGATTACACTGGAGAGAGAACTGACAAGCAATAAAATGAATATAAGAAGCTGTTATTTTGAATTTAGTTCATTTTTCAGCCAGCTCCTTTTATGGCTTTTTTTCTGAAGGAGGAAACCAAAGGAATCCTGAAGGGGTGCCAAACCTGTGCAATTTAATCCTACAACTAATGACCATTTTGGTAATTTGCTTGTTCCATCTCACACCACAGATTCTCAGCTTGATTGATATGAGGTACATGTGTAAGCTGTTGCAATGAGACAAAATACCTTGCTTGTGAACAATAAGGAGACTATATTAAGACTGGAATGCTCAAAATAACTTCTGCACCACATGTATACTCACTGTTTTTGATGAGAACTGTTATTACACACCACTTGACAGGATGTTTTTAAAATACATCCTGACTTGTTTCCAGATACACATTTGAAGTGAAAATTATTAATGTGGAACTCTCTGTGCATATTCACTCAGAGAGTTGAACTGCACCTGCATGAAACAAAAGAAGTACAATTCAGCATCAACCTTTCCAATGTGATTCCGTGATGAAAAAACACTGCTTGCATGTTATGGTACCTTACATCTCAGCCATATTACAAATAAAAGAAGAGTCAAGACAAAATACAGAACATTGTCATAGGACTGCTTAATACCAATTTAAGCAATCAGAGTTTGTTCAACTCTGACTTTCCTTGATTAACCCCAAGTAAAACCTGGACAGGTTAAATTCCTTTCATAGTAAAGCCCTCAGACTGTCCCTTCATAAAAAGTGAGGGGGATTGTTGAATTATCTGTCCCTGAATGCTAAAAAAAAACTTGCAGAACAGGGGATTAATGAGGTTTGAGTGTAATGTTGGGTTAAGCAAGTACTTGACTGAAACAAGTAACTTTTTTATAAAGTTGAATGAATAAACTTCAGTCAGATATCCAATAAGGATTTTTCTTCATCATTGTAAGGGAATGCTTTTCTTTCTGTCTCATTCCTCCTTTAGATAAGGGGTTGACCTAGGTCATCACAGTAGCACTAAATCTCAATGGCAGAAATCCAGGCATCTCCCCCAGAGACAGCTGGAGAGTCGACTGATGCCAAGGCCTTGACACTGGCAGATGACTGGATGTTCACTGAGCAAATCTTGACTCTGTGTATAACATTTTCCTGTTTTGGCTATTTCACCCATGAACTAGATGCTCAGACTCTTCCTTATTGTCTGTTTTGGGCTTTTGTCAAGATGGGTAAAACCATCTTGAGCATTCTCATACTTGTATGAAAGACTTGTGTCGGGGTTTGTCAGGTCAGAACTCGGTGGCATCACACACAGCAATTTGTATTGATGACTCCTGAATCTCCTTGAGTGCTCAACTTCAACTTCGATCTTTCAAGCACAAGACATCCAGGTCCAGCGTCATTTCTTCAACTACTGCAGTACTGAGATTTTCTCCCTAACAATCATGAGTGTGGATATTGACATGTAGTGTTTAGCGCTGATACTGCATTGAGATAATTGATATTGCATTATATTAACTATACTAGATACAAATTTCAACCAGATTCTCAGTCAACTGTAGTCCATTCCACATAGTAAATATAAGTTCCTCTAAAATATTCAGTGTAGCTGTGATGTCGGTGAGATTAAAAAAGGCCAACACATTTGAAACAAGTAAGTTACAGATATTTTTACAATCATTTAACAATAAAACAATGACAACAAAATAATACTACGCTCTGAAGAAACATATTTTTTTCATGCTGGTTTAGAGATAATATAATCCCCCAGTAACTTAGAAAAAGCAATAGGCTCTCAAGAGAACATAGTGTCCTGTGCTTTTCAGCAATACCAAAAATTAACCACGACACCTGCCAGGGTGTATGGCTATTTTGACAGTTTTACATCTAATGCATGCATGTTATTTTTCATCATGTTTCATCGTAACTGTTGTCACAGTTTTATGACATTATTATCATTTATTATTTGTTATATTTATTACCTCATTTATTATTCAAATTTCAAGTGGAGGCTGGAACTGGACTGGAGGGTGCAATGCATGCTTCCGTAGAACCGGGCCTGAAAGCATTTGTGTAAAGAAAGAAAAAAACATGGGGTGCCCTTGTAGTGGTAGCAATTCAGTGTGCCATTTTCAAAGTTTGGAAAATAATTCCAAAAATGTTCAGCTGTTGATGTTCATTTTGAGTTATTCCATCCTTGATGAGGCAGCCACAGTAGGACTTGGAAAGTAAAGTAGGAGCTTTTTAAAAAAATAACCCCCCCCCCCAAAAAAAAACCCCGCAGTAAATCTGCTGTTGAACTTAATACTAGTTACTTTGGAATTTAACCCACTAACATCAGAATGTTTAGAGTTTTGCACATACAGAAATAATAGCAGTAATGTTTGTTACTCTTATGGTGTATTTTGATACAGATAACAGTTGCTGTCATTTGCTGTCACAGTGTATATTGTGATAAAACTGCTAGTATTTATTACATACATTACATACTACTTTTACATAATAATTTGTTTACTAGATCTTCATAATCAGCCATCCATAATCAAAATCATTTTCAATCCCAGTTTTACAGAAATAAAAAGATTTTGCCTGTTGAATTTAGGATTTAGAAAGATATTTGATTTCTGCTCGAAATTTGAGTGTGCTGACATTATTTAGCCAGTGTCACGGATGCTTTTTTCAATGAAACACGACAACGCTGATTTTAATATTTATCTTTGCCTATCTCTCTTTTCTTTTGTATAACAGATACATCCAGATGATTCAATTTCTGAGGAAGAGGACCCTGGTTAACAGTCCCACCTGCTTGGTCCGGTAGCTGAGTGAAGCGGTGAAACAGTGAAGTGTGGCTTACGTGCCTCTACCTTGACGCAATCAGACTTTGCTGCCCACCCAAGCCTGCTCCCTATCTTGTTCCAGGAGCCACCTGGACCAGTACCTATCCTTTCTCACAGGTGTTTATTGCCAAGACATTCTGAGCAGGCTGGACCACATCAAAACCAGAATCACTAAACTGTGTTTCTGTGAAAACTGTATGTTACAAAAAAAAAAAAAAAAAAAAAAAGTTTAAAGTAGATGTTAAATATGAAACAAATGCTTTATTTTTTTAAAAAAGAAGCATAGTACTACTACTAGTAGTAGCAGCATCACACATTTAAAATGAATAATTTATTTGGGCTTAAGGCACTCACTCTGTTCTCTATCAGGCTTTGTGGGTTACCTCTGTGAGCAATGTGGGAGGCCAAATCCTCATAAGTTTGCTGACTGCTCAGGAGAATCCTGCTCTGGACATTATGGCAGCAGACCTCATCTGCAGGTACTGTGATGCTGGTATGGCTCCTCCTCAGCCACTGCATCTAGCCAGTAACTGTTGTGAGGAGGTCAGAGGACAGAGAAAACATAAACGGAGATTTGATGGGTGGCCAGATCTGGTCATCAAGCTTGATATATGCCTCTTCATGCAGAAACTGGCATTTGAGTGTACAAAGAATGCATATCCTCTGTAGCCATTTTCATGTAAACACTGTCGTGATGCATTTTCAAGTGTGACAGCAAGGATGTTGCCTTACTGTGGCAAGCCAAGAGGGAACAGCACTACTACATCACTGGTGACTGTCTACTCCCTATGAAGAGTGGGGGGTTATTGGTCACTGCTTAAAAATTTGTTTGAATTTTATGGCAACTTTATTTTCTTAATAATAACACAACAACACAATACTGCACTAAACAGACAATGGTGGTCTAATGGCTCCTGGCATTTCTACGTTCCAATCCTTTCATGGACACTAGTGTGAAGTATTGACCTGTTAACTGTCCGTGCTTGTTGATTCATCTGAGGCTTTGTGTGCTGTTGTGTAAGTCCACATTTTTGGAGTTTTTAAAAAATAAATAAATAAATAAACGCATTAATGTGATATCAAATGCCCTAAGTGTTCATTTACCTTTTAATTAAAGTGGTTGAGATAAGCTGAGCAAAGGCAGATTACCCAGGTAGTTTCTGTGGGAAATGAAATTCACGGCGAGACTAGGGTACTCAGGGAAGAAACTCAAGCTGAACATATTTCTGTTTAGATAGTCAGGCAACACAGGCAATTATTTGCTGTTTTCTTTCCCACCAAGCAGAGGGTAAGTGTGCATCTAATCATAGATGAGAGGTTACTTAACAAAGGTAACTAAGCAAGCTAATGTTACAGGTCAGCCAAGGAAGATGCCATTAATGTTTAAATTCCACCTTCACAAGCATGTGCCTCTTGTCCATAAGTAGATGCATGTTTGCTTCTGTGCAGTCACACAGTGCAGTTTAGTCGAGAGAAAACACTTTGTGCATGAAACTGTTCACAACAAGGTGTGCGGATAATTTGAGCAACAGGGACATAATTTCTGGAATGAGTTTCTGGAATGATTCCTGTCCTAACAAATTCCCCACACACGGCTACATCCCCACACACCAACACATGTGCACACCATCAGAGCATTGAATTTTACTCCAACCCAGCTCCCACATCACAATCAATCAAAATTGTGACTGTTGTTTTGTTTTGTCATGCCTACAATGGCTTACCTCCTCGTTTCATGGACAACAGACGACCAAAAAGTATTACTTTAAATTTTAGGGGGTTTCTTATATCTAATTTGCCCCCTTAGTCTTTCAGTCTTCTTATTAGTCTTTTTTAGTATGTCTGTTTGAGTCTTTGTATAGGTTGTTCTGCGGCCATGAAGATACAGCGCGAATTACGATTAATATTTGCAATATGTTTTAATGTATAATTCAGCAGTGCTGAATGTTGCATTTAAAGGTATAATCCTTGAGATTTTTATGAAATTGTACCCCATTTTTTAATACTACTTATGGTGAGCATTTTGCAGATGAAAACTTCCCAGTCCCAGTATCAATTTTTTGTGTGTATACACAACAGCAAGATTTAACCTTTTGTATGAAGTGATTGTACACTTGTGCTAATTGGTATGTCAGAAAAGGCACAGTGAACAGGACCCATAACCACAAAGTGTCAGGATCGGGCTCAGGCAGGACCCAGACGCAGAGCAGGTAGATAGTTAAGCTGACTTTATTATTCAAAGGCAGCCAGGTAATATCTCATAAGGAGTGACAAACAAATGGCTATGAAATTACCTGAAGCATGCCTTCAACTCGAAGGCACACGGCTATGAAAATTATTAATGTCTGTAGAGAGGAAACAAAAGAGCTATGAAAAGTTACAAATGAAATATACGATTATCTCTAAAACTAAGGATCACTCCAACAGGAGGTAAATAACTAAATGAAGGGAAAATCTACAAGCACACAAGCACACAAGCACATCTACAAGAATGGTTAAAGAACAAAATTAATGTTTTGGAATGGAATCCAATTCAAATGTGGAAGGACCTGAAAGAAGTAGTTCACCAACCAACATCTCACAACTGAAGCAGTTCTGTACTGAAGAATAGACTAAAAATCCTCCAAGCTGTTGTGGACTTCTGAAACCAGAAATGTTTAGCTGCTGTTATTGCTGCTCAAGGGGGTCACACCAGATAAATGAAGGGAAAATCTACAAGGAACCAAAAATCACTCTGAATGCAGAGGAGAAACTATCTACTAAATAAATCTAAGAAGGAGCTAATAATCACTCCTATGGAGGAAAAAACAAATGAGAATTCCTAATGCTATTCTAAGAATAAATCCTGAACTAAGAAACTTATAACTCAAAATCACTCTGATGCAGAGGCTCAAGGCAAAAATCGAGGCTGTGGCTGTGACAAAGACAAGGCTGGAGTGAATGTACACAGATGAAACACACTGGCACAAGACAAGGGAAACATAACAAACTGCCAATGAACACTAGGGGTTCACAGGAAACAAGGCACAGAAGAAGGTGATCAGGGAGGGGTTAGTTTAAGAAGAAGAATCCTGCTTTATTGGCAGTATATATATTTTTACATGCACACACTGAATTCGTCTTCTGCATTTGACTCATCCTTAGTTGAACACACATGCAACACCTGGCAAATTTTCGCATTAATCACTCCACCACACCCAAATTTTTCCTGCCCGTCCGGTAGGGGAATCGAACCAGTGACCCTCCGATCACAAGCCACTTCACCCACCTCTAGGCCATGGCTGTCCTCAGCATAGTTAATCAAATAGTTATCAAAGTGGCAGGACACAAACAAAGACCGGAAGAGTAACACCAGACACAATACAGCTGGTAATAATATAGCAAAAAAACAAGAAACATATGGTATCCTTAAACTGTCCAAGTGTCACTGACAGGCTGC